>NC_041397.2:183215015-183315015 GCF_900747795.2 Erpetoichthys calabaricus
GTTAAAGAGGTTATGAAAAAAAAAGGAAACATTTTAAAAATAACGTAACATGATTGTCAATGAAAGCCTGTTTCACTCAGTAAGTCTTATGTGTGTGTTTATGTATGTGTGTATATATATGTAGATGTGTATATGTAGATATGTATATATATGTATATGTATATAAATGTTTATGTGTGTGTGTATATTATATATATAATATATATATATATATATATATATATATATATATAAAAAACAGCAACAGTTATAACAATGACAACACAATTACATTGACAATCATGTTACGTTATTTTGAAAATGTTTCCTTTTTTTTCATAACCTCTTTAACACACTACTTCTCCGCTGCGAAGCGCGGGTATTTTGCTAGTATAAATATATTATATATATATATATATATATATCTAAATCCCCGCAAAGTACTGCTTTTAAATTTTTATGAAGAAGAAAAGCTTTTTAAATTGAGGGAAAATATCCCAATAGCAATTTGTTAAGGATGTGTTTTTTTGTGAAGTAGCCTTAACACAGCTTTTCCGCTGTTTTATAAACGAACGCCATATAAGGTCTTCCTTTTTCCTTGCTTCGCCAAGGAAAGAGCCTTTTTATTAAATCCAAGGGTTCTTCGCTTTTTTTTTTGTTTGTTTATTACGATTGTTATAGTTCTGTTTGTATACGACGTTGTCAGTTCAGCACTCAGGTTGTAATATGACCAAGCCGTGCAAGCTTACTGTTAAGAATGCAACGTATAGTTGTACATGAGAAAAGCAATCTTGCCTCAAATCAATAGCAAACTTTTGTAGGTCTATGAACTTAATTTAAAGTTTAGGTTTACACGGTGCTTTCTTTCCGAAGTACCTGCACTCATGAATATGTCTGTATGCGTCAGTCGCTCAAATCCCCGCGCTTCACACCGGCGAAGTACTGCTTTTAAATTTTTATTAAGAAGAAAAGAAAACCTTTTAAAATTGAGGGAAAATATACCAATAACAGTTTGTTAAGGATCTGTTTTTTTGTGAAGCTGCGTTCACTCGAGTGATCACTTCGAGATGACTTGCTGGCTAACCATAAGCGTTACCTGGTAGGTAACCACCCATACAATCAGATTGTGAAGCAGACTACGAATGCCGTGAATGTAATTACCCCGATCTACATGCTGTCAAATAAACGAACCACACGCCGTGGCGCAATTTTAGGGGCTTAGCCTCTAGCGCTGACGTCCGAGGTTCGATTCCCATAAGGGAGTGAAGTGAGCGCTTCGCACCGGCGAAGTACTGCTTTTAAATTTTTATTAAGAAGAAAAGAAAACCTTTTTAAATTAAGTCTTAAAAAGAGCTGTAAAGATATTGACAATAAGCTACGCAAACCCACCAAGACATGCAATCGTTTAAATCAAAGCGCGAGTCGAAAAACACCATCCCATAATATTAGTTAACGATTAACACATTTCTATATGTATTGTAAGCATACAATACAACTGATAATATGTTGCGCTTATTTATCTGGTGTACTGACATTTTTGCGCGTTTTAACGGCTGAAATCTAACGTGGTTTGTGCCCTTCAGAATGAAAAGAGTTTGCATTTACCTTTTTTAATAAAAGGCGAGCTTTTAAGCCTGAGAAACCCCGTAAATGCACACGTTTAATTGCACATGTTAATATGTATGCTTACACAGTATTAAAAGACACTCAACAATTACACAGTATTAAAAGACAGTCAACAATTAATGTCATTTACCTTCATTCCCGCGTTTGACTTGTGCTGTAAATCTCTTCCTCGTTTTCAGTTCACGTGATTACGTAGGAGTCGTAATACGTGATGACGCAATACGTGACTCCGCCTCCTCCATTAGAGTATATGGACAAAAAACAGGTTCCAGCTATGACCATTACGCGTAGAATTTCGAAATGAAACCTGCCTAACTTTTGTAAGTAAGCTGTAAGGAATGAGCCTGCCAAATTTCAGCCTTCTACCTACACAGGAAGTTGGAGAATTAGTGATGAGTCAGTCAGTCAAACAAGTTCCAGTTATGACCATTACGCGTAGAATTTCGAAATGAAACCTGCCTAACTTTTGTAAGTAAGCTGTAAGGAATGAGCCTGCCAAATTTCAGCCTTCTACCTACACGGGAAGTTGGAGAATTAGTGATGAGTGAGTCAGTCAAACAAGTTCCAGTTATGACCATTACGCTTAGAATTTCGAAATGAAACCTGCCTAACTTTTGTAAGTAAGCTGTAAGGAATGAGCCTGCCAAATTTCAGCCTTCTACCTACACGGGAAGTTGGAGAATTAGTGATGAGTCAGTCAGTCAGTCAGTGAGTCAGTGAGGGCTTTGCCTTTTATTAGTATAGATATTGGAATTGGAAATGTACCAACTTTTCATCATCTGAATATCTTAATCAGTGGCCATAAATTAATGTCTGTATATATATTATTTTTAACAGAAGTAAATAAAAATATACCCTGGATAGTATTAAATGCATCCTTTTCTAATACTTAGTTGCACAGGTCTTGTCAATGACAAATGCGTCCAAACAGTTTTTGCAATCTTGTATAAATCTCTTGCTGATTTTTGAGTGCAGTTTCTACTATTCTCCAATTGCATTTGCATTAAGATCAAGAATTGTTGCTGGCCAGTTTAACACAATTTTCCTTTGTAACCATTCTTTTCTGCTTTTGGATTTGTGTTTTGGGTTAGCTGAAGGACCGTTCAAGAAATGCCTAATTCTCTGACCTTGGATAGCACATTTTGATCTAAAATACTGTGCTTATCCTCTGATTTTGAATTTGATTTGATTTGATATACTTTATTAATCGCCAAGGGGAAATTGTCTTGTTGCATGGCATGTGGGGGTCAGCATAATTCCCTTAATATTCACAAGGTCTCTAATATCACAGGAAGCAAAGCAACCCAACAACAATATAAAGCCTTGACCCAATTTAACTGTAGGGTGGGTGTTTTTTTCATTATAATCTGCATTTTGTTGTCTTTAAACTAATAATTGGAAGACATTCCAAAAGTGTTCTTTTTTGGTTTCATAAGACTGCAGAATTTTTTTTCCCCAGAAGAACCTTGGTTTTCCTAGGTATGCTTAGGCAAATATAAGTGATGAATTTTTATGGTTGTCTTCCAACAGTGGAGTCCTCTTTGGCTTTCTCTCTTCAATTTAGTGTGCAGGTGGTATGAGTTGACACCATCACTCTATGTCATCTTTATAGTCTTTGGATGTTTTACATTGTATTTTTTCAACAGTTTGCATTAACCTTTGAAAACTTCTTTGATCAGTTTGTCTCTTTTCTCCTGTCCTCTTGAAAATTGTATGACAAGCAAAATTCTTAATAACACCGGAAACTGTGGAAACAGGAATGCCAAGGTGTTTGGAGATGGTATTGTACCCTTTTGTATTATGTTTGGTAAAAAATGGTTTTGGAATGGTCTCAGAGAGCTGTGTTTCTTTCAGCATTGTAAATAAAGGAATGAAAATTACCTTTTATAATGATAAAAACAAGTCAAGTCAACAGCATTACAATACCAATTTCCTGCATTAAATTGCCAACACTCACATGACATAAATTAATCAATGATTAACCAATGAATGATGGATTTAATACTTTGTACTTTTCAACACTGTCTGTGTATGCAGTACGGATGACCTGAAGCTTTGCTGTTCTCTATCAATGCTTGAGTTTTCTGCACTCTAATTTAAGACCGTGAGTACTCTTCATTATATCAAAAGGCTGGGTTTTTCAAAAAAATGTAAAGGAGACATTACTTGTGCATTGATCAAACTTTATTTTTGCATAATTACACGTTAGCTATGGATTTACTACTCTGCTAAATTTTCATTTTGCTTCTTTTCTGCATTTGTTTAAGTTTTCTTGCATCTTTACATGCTATGCCAGTTTTTTTCTAGTTTCTTTGATGTTGATCATATGCTGTTTTCCATTATGGATTGAAATTTCTAAGGTGCTTGATGTTTCTGCATCATCTCCTATCCAGTACATTTTTGCCTTCATTTTGCATGCAACGAAAGTTCTGCATAAAACAAATGCACTTTTGTCTTTATGATAATGCTGGCTGTAAATTAATTTGTGACTGCGCCTCTACTTCAACCTCAGTTTGCTATTATCAGGCTGCTATACTTTCCCACATACAAGGCAGGAACCAGCTAAGCTGTGAAATTTAAGTTGGTTTCAGGAACTTTCGGAAAAGAATCTAATAGAGTCCCACACATCATGTAGCCTGGGTATCCATGACACACAGTACAGATCTCCAGCAGTAATGAGTACCACGGTATATACTCTAACATTTACTTAAAGATTCCAGTGCTGGATTGCATACAATCTGAAACAACAGTGTCATCAACAGGGGGTTCTACAGTGCCCAAATCCCAAACACGAATGTACAGTCAAGTCCTGGGTTCAAAATAAAGTTTTTTTTTTAAAGAAATATATCACATAGCAGTTATAAATACTCTCCTCTCCATTTCACTGCTGCATCTCCAGGCAAGTGTTGTGTGTCTCCTCTACTGGTCCTGAAACTCCTGGACAAAGCAGTGCAGTTTCTTTTATTAAAGATGTGTGAGTACTTCTGGTGCCACGGCTTCACCCGTTGGGAGCACTTCCAGGCCATACAGAAGTTCCAAAACGTAGGGAGTGTAACTTCCTGCAGCACCCTCTACCAGCACCCATGGACCCCATCAGGGTTGTGGCCACCGGACTACAATTCCCAGCATTCCCGGTGGGTGTCCAAATGGGTACCGAAGCCCAGGGAAGGTGCCATCTAGCTTTTCAGGGGAGTATACACAATTGAAACAGAGCCTCTCCTGATTTCTCCATTGTATTGGCCCCTTGGCCAGTTAAGAAATTGGGTCCAATCCCAGAAGAGACACAAACCCATATGTATCATCCATTACAACAGTTAAACATTCAATTAACAAGATTTATTTCTTCAAATTACATTATAATTCTAGTTGAGAACATGCTTACCTTACCCAAAATTCTGATAATGTTACAAAAAAATCACTTATCTAATTAACACAGAAGTATCAGAAGGATAGATATTCCTCTAGATTGCTAAATGTTTTGGGTGTTTATTAATCATCCTTTTTTACTGCCACCATCAATAGTTTTCATGTGATCTTTCTGATTTTTTTTTTTTGTTGTTTTTCCAATAGTTCTGCACCTGGTGGGCAATTTACCCAGTAAATCAATATGTATTGTAAGTATTACTTTGAAGATGAAGCCTTTCTATACATGTTCATTTCAATACAATTAATATTATGAACTTACATTCTAAGGATGCAGTGGATTTAGACCGGTGACACCTCTTAGACCCTTTCACATGTTATTACAGTATGACATCTTAATATTTAATTTAATTGAAATACTCTACCACTGCTCAATATTAAAAGAAAATGAAGTAAAACAGGCTGTAATAACCAATTTGCACACTGATACAGACATGTCCATTGCATACCTTTTCTTACTCAATAGGAGCCTTCTGCTTCTTCCACTCCGTTAAGTATGTCTTCTTTTCACAAATCAGAAATGTCCTGTAAACTAAAGTGAATCATAGTCTTTGAAAATGTTGCTCAGAACAGCAACTGGAAAATAAACATTTTAAAGATGTTCTAATAACAAAGATAAACAAGTGAAAACTGTGGCAGCTTGGCAGGAAGAGGAACATGAAAATAATATGCGTAAACAGTTCATTACTTGTCCTGAGTGTGCAGGTGAATGTGTTGGTACATCCATCCATCCATTTTCCAACCCGCTGAATCCGAACACAGGGTCACGGGGGTCTGCTGGAGCCAATCCCAGCCAACACAGGGCACAAGGCAGGAACCAATCCTGGGCAGGGTGCCAACCCACCGCAGGACACACACAAACACACCCACACACCAAGCACATACTAGGGCCAATTTAGAATCGCCAATCCACCTAACCTGCATGTCTTTGGACTGTGGGAGGAAACCGGAGCGCCTGGAGGAAACCCACGCAGACACGGGGAGAACATGCAAACTCCACGCAGGGAGGACCTGGGAAGCGAACCCAGGTCTCCAGGTCTCCCAACTGCGAGGCAGCAGCGCTACCCACTGCGCCACCGTGCCGCCCAATGTGTTGGTACATCATACAATTAAAAAATCCACTAATTAGAACAAAGTCAGTTTATAGTAACAATACTAAAAAAACACTAAGCACTATCCATCCATCCATCCATTTATTTTCTACAGTTTATTCAAAGCCAGGTCACGGAGGCAACATTTTTAGCAGTGAAGAACCAATATGTCCTTTTCTCCAGCCACACTTGCCAACTCATGCTGTGGGATCCCAAGGTATTTCCAGGCCATCTTGTAGACATAATCTTCCCGGTGTGCCCTGGGTCTTCCCCGGGGTCTACTTCCATCTGGTCATGCCCTTAAAACCTCCACAGGGAGGTGTCCAGGAGGTATCCATATCAGATGCCCAAACCGCCTTAGTTGGCTACTCTCGAGAGGGTCAGTGGCTCTACTCCGATCCTCTCCTGGATGTCTGTGCTTCTCACCCTATCTCTAAGGGCAAGCACAGCCAAACTGCAGAGAAAGCTCATTCTTTCAGTCATTACCCAAAGCCATAGGTTGGGTAGGGATGTAGATCACAAGTGTGGAAGAAAATAAGCCACAATATTTTAATTTAACAAAATGAGGTCTTAAAAAGCATTAATGCTGATCAAGAACTTTACATTATAGTACTGAAAAATATTGTTAAAGCAGTCTCCACTCTTATAACTTAAACGTCTCCCCTCCCCCTTTCCATTCCATCAATCAGTGTTAACCTGCTTATTTCATATCAACAAGAGTTAGGCCTTGTGTGGTGACACATTAATTGTCTTATCCGTAACTGCCTGTCCTTGAAAAAGTCCACCTTTTTCCCTCTGAGGACAATGGTCTCAGATTTGGATGTGCTGATCTTCATCCCTGCTACTTCACACTCGGTCGCAAATCATCATGTGTGCTGGAGTTCACAGCTCAATGAAGCCAACAGGACTGTGTCAGCTGCAAAAAAAAAGTGACAGAATTCAAAGCTACCAAACTGGACCTCCTCCCCTCCTCGGCAGCACCTTGACATCCTGTCTATGAAAATCACAAACATGATTGGAGACAAAGTACTGCCCTGGAGGAGTCCCAGACCCACTGAAAACTGAGCTGATGTATTTCTGAGTATGCAGACACAACTCTCACTCTGATTATACAGGGACCAAATAACCCTTATTAGGGGCCCTGGAACTCCATACTCTCCACAAAACACATGTACACCGATTGGGAGTACTCCCATGCCTCCTCCAGAATCCTCCAGAGGGTAAAGAGCTGGTCCACCATTCCACGGCCTGGATGGAATTCACATTGCTCCTCCTGGATCTGAGGTTCCACTGCTGGGTGGAGTCTTCTTTCAAGTACCCTGGGATAAGCTTTTCCAGGATGAATGTGATCCCCCAATAGCTGGAGCACACCCTTTTGTCCCCCTTTTTAAAAATAGGGACCACTACCCCAGTCTGCCACTCCAAAGGCACAATTCCCAATGACCATGCAACATTCAAAAGGTGTGCCATCTATGACAGCCCAACAATGTCCAGAGCCTTCAGCATGTCAAGGTGGATCGCATCCACCCCCAGGACTTTGCCACTGCAGAGTTGCTTAACTATCTCAGAGACCTCACTGTGAGAAATGGGCATTGATCCCCCATCAGCTTCTGGCTCTGCCCTCTCCACAGAGGACGTGCCCACTAGGTTCAGGAGCTCCTCAAAGTGTTCTTTCCACTGCCAGACAACGTCCAGTTTAGGTCAGCACTTCTCTACCTTTTCTGATGGTTTGTCAGAAACTCTTTGAGCCAATCGATAGTCGCTTTCCATGGTCTCTACAACTTCCAACACACAGGTTTTTGCTTCCCTGACCGTCAAGGCCACAGCCTTTTTTGGCCTGTTGGTACCGTTTAGCTACTTCTGGACTCTCATTTTTCAGTTTGCTAGTATCCCTCAGCTCTGGTGTCCACCATTGGGTTGCCACATCAAGAGGCACCTATAACCTTCAGGGCACAACTCTTTGCAGCTACATCCACATAGCACTTCCACAAAGTAGGTGAAATTAACCAAACAATATTATGCAGAAAAGTTTATATACTGTGGAGCAGTGTGACTCACAGTGCCTCAAAAATAGTTGGGGTTCTAGGGGCCACCCTGTTTAATTGTGCCTTGACTAAATATAAACAAAATGAAAATAAACAGGCATACGGTAGCGCTAGAACATAAACCAGGTGCTTAAGCAGTGCTTCTTTTCTTGTTGGGCCTAACTGGGACCCCCATCCTTCTGAGAGTTTGAGTCGCAATGTGAGACGCCTTCTTCCAGGGACAAAAAAAAATTTACCAAACTGATATAATAAGAACTTTATAGAAAAGAAAATATAAACATGCAGTCATGGGTTACAGAAAAGAACAAGAGTCCAGGAAGCATAGGCATTTATTCAAAAAGTATATGAGCCATATAAATATTTAACAAAAACAGTAAAGGTCATTTAACTGATTCAGGCCAACTGACTATGTTGAGTGCAATTTGTAAATCCAGTAGGCTTCACCTTATAGAAGAATTTAGTTAAAATCACCCTGTTTTGGATGTGGTTTTATTACTTCTAATACTGTATATCTGAAATACAATACAGTGATCTGCCTTATTAAAGTGTAGTGAAATAGCACTGTTAATGGAGCCTTTCCTGAAGTTGTGTTCCAGATATGCTATGTAACCATGTCAAAAAAGTTCCTCACATATAATAAAAAGCAGGACATGATAAAAAAGAAATAACGTCCTTAGCACTATAGTTAAATCTATGGGTTAAGTTAACGCACACTTGGTGGTGGATGTGATTTAACAACCTTGAGTGCATTAATGTAGGCGCAGCTGTAATGAAGATAAGGGAAATGCCCATAACGAGTATCAGGAGTCATAGTGCCTTGATATGTGGGTAGGGAGTTATGGAGATGATTATCTACATATTTCATTAATATTGAAATCACAGGAGAAGGAAAAGGTTGGGGGTGGTTCAGAAAATGCACAATTCAGATAACTTACAATGTATTAAAATACTAAAGCAGATCCGGTTAGCATGTGTAAGATTGCATGGAATTCTATTATCTGTAGTTATTTCAAATTCGGGCGTGAGTAACAGATCCCTGTTGACAAATATTAATAGGGATCTTAAACATTTAATTTTTTTTGGAATAGCTCCTTTGTAAGAACTGAACATTCAAGTCAAGGACAAATCTTATGAAATCCTGACAGTCTGAAGAAATAGGTCATAATAAAACAACTGGGAGATGAGAGGGCTGCCAGTCAGAGATCTAGGGAACAAATTGGAGGCCTGGAGTAACATGTTCCAAACAGTGTGTTTTCTATATAAACAGAACTGGAAAGAATTTTTAACACTAAAATACTACTATAATACTAAAAACAATACTGTCAAGTTACATTTGAGAGTAAAGGATTTATCGTCAATATCCTGATAATCTAATTGTCTTTCATTCACTCAGAATATGGAACCAATAAAAGGAAGCACTTTAAGACAGAGAAGCTCTTATCTGTTGCACCTTTACATGACAATCACCTTTTTCTACCCTTCCAAATCTACACAGTATTTAATGTTGGGAAAACATCTGGGATTAAAACACGTAGAGATTTGTATATAGATAACACCTTTGCATCTTATGAACAATTGCACTTCAAATTTAACTTCAAATCAACACAATTTTTCCACTACTTTCAAATCAGAAACTTCACTAAAAGGAACCTACCCAGTTTTCCTCAACTCCTACCCACTTCCATTCCAAAGGCAGCACTGATTAGTCTTGTAGACTCAGCCAGCATCTCAACAATATATAAAAACATCTTAAAGTCTCTTCCTTTCAAAGATTCTAGGATACGTTCTCTGAAAAGGAGTGTAAGGCAGCTTTGCACAGAATAAACTCCAGCTCCATATGTACAAAGCATTCAATCTCTCAACTTAAAATCTTTTACTGAGCACATTTATCCCATTTAAAATTGTTCAAAATGTATCCAGGGCAAGATTCAACCTGTGAACATTACAATCAAGCTCCAGCTTCACTAGCTCTAGCGTCACATGTTCTGGACCTCCACCAAATTAACATCATTATGGACACAGGTCTTTGAATGCCTGTCAGACAGCCTTGGTGTCACAGTCACTCCTAATACAGTAACAACTGTGTTTGGTGTACTCCCAGATGGGCTTAAACTGGAGAAGGACAAACAAATGATTATTTCCTTTACCTCACTGTTAGCACATTTTGGTACCATCCACCAAAAGAACCTTATCCCAACAATCCAACAATGCCTTTTCCAGCATGATGGTGCACTGTGCCATAAGACAAAAGTGATAACTAAGTGGCTCTGGGAACAAAACATCAAAATTTTGGGTCCATGGCCAGGAAACTCCCCAGACCTTAATCCCATTGAGAACTTGTGGTCAATCCTCAAGAGGCAGGTGGACAAAGAAAAATCCACAAATTCTGACAAACACCCAGGATTGATTATGCAAGAATGGGCTGCCATCAGTCAGGATTTGGCCCAGAAGTTGATTGACAGCATGCCAAGGTGAATTGCAGAGGTCTTGAAAAATGAAGGACCAACACTGCAAATATTGACTCTTTGCATAAACTTAATATAATTGTCAATAAAAGCCTTTGAAACTTATGAAATGCTTATAATTATACTTCAGTATACCATAGAAACATCTGAATACAAGATCTAAAAACACTAAAGCAGCAAACTTCGTGAAAACTAATAATTGTGTCAAAACTTTTGGCCACGACTGTAGACATGACCCTACCCTACAAACCGCAAAATAGAGTATTCTGTTATTTTTCTAAGTGTCTGAAGATTACTGTTATTAAATCTCAGGTCATGTGCATCCAACATCTCTGATTTGCTGCCATCATCTGTGGATTTGTTAATATTTAGGGACCACATAGCTATTGTCATTTTTTAATTATTATAAATAATATATCATTGAAACAATTATTTTTAATAGTTTTCAAAATATTGAAAAATGTAGCAGATTGTTGGCTGAGAAAATTAACTTTCCTCAGATTTGTATGCCACAGACTTTACAGCCCTTAACTCGTTCTATTGTGGTCTGTCTTCCAGAAGGAAATTAAATTTCTTAATTTCTAACATGCTCAGTTCATTTTATTTTTTCTCAATTAATTACTAATTGACTTTTGCTGTGCAAATTATATTATTTAGAGTGGTTAATCTCTTTTAAGGGCAGGTACAATTTAGAATTTGAATTCTAATTAAAATGTATTGATTATACTCTTGTTTACATCAGGTTACCTTATTGTACTTTTACAAAATAACCAAGCAAATGGTGAACAAGTATAATACAATACATAAAATGAACATAAGATGAACAGTCATGTTGTGTATATTAATTCCAGAAAAGAAAGTAATTGTACAGAAAAGAGAAAAATTAACATTTAATGATTCAAAGATAGACAGATAGATCTCAGTTTTAATCTATTTTTCCAGTTTGGATCCTTTCCAAAGATTATTAGTTTCATAATTTATAATACCTAAGTATGTAATTGCTTCCTTTGGTATGAGTTACGTCCATGCAGTAGTCTTCAAGAGAAGTACTAAGTCCTGATGCTGTCTTTTATACTAACTACATTTATTGTGTGTTAAGTATTTGGAGTGGTATCTTATCTGTAAAGATGTCCGATTCTCTTTTTGCAAATTTAGGTGGAGCATAATTCAGAATTCAAATGTGGTATAATAATACACAGAAAAATACAATATAAAAAATGTGCCAGAGTCCAGAATCATTCTGCAAATAATTTGCTAACAAGTGACAAAACGTATATTGCTGGTATCACAACTGTGAAAAAAACTCAAATTAATTATTTAGTTAATTTGCCTAAATAGAAATATCTTCAACCTTTATAGAATAATAAAATTAACACGTTAATTTGCCAAAGCAAGAGATGCATAAGCACTTTCATAAGTGCTGTACCCCAATACTGTTCATGTAGTCTCTGACCTTCTATCCAACCCTAACTCACTTTAAACTAATTTTTTAAAATGTTTTTCAGAATTAGGGTTTTTATTTTGCAGAAGTCTATCTATAAAAATGCTCTTCTTAATAAGCGTAATAATAACCTTTACTGAATATTATATGTTAGTCACTGTTTCCTCAGATGAGATCGGTTTGTCCAGGATAAATATTTAAAGCTTGAGAATTAATAAATGTTCGTTTCTTCCTCTGGAGAGTTTGTACTCAAAGATGTAAAGAATGAATTCTTACTAGGATGGCTTTTATTTGCATTCAATTCCCAGCTAGCTCTTCTTTAATTGGTGTGCAGCCAATAATTTAGCAATCTGCCAAATATCATTAAAAAATCTCTTGCAAAGACTGAACCGTGACATTTTTATATCAGGATATTGTAAACTTTAACTTCCTTCTTTTTTTAGCTGAATATTTAAAAATGTAAGCATATATAGGATATCTTGATGGTGGTCCTGACCAGAAAGCAGGAGATAGAGCTGGAGAGTTAAAGATGCTAAGATTTGCACTGGGTGTGACGAGGATGGACAGGATTGGAAATGAGTACATTAGAGGATCAGTTCAAGTTGGACGGTTGGGAGACAATGTCAGAGAGGTGAAATTGCGTTGGTTTGGACATGTGCAGAGGAGAGATACTGGGTATATTGGGAGAAGGATGCTAAGGATAGAGCTGTCAGGTAAGTGGAAAAGAAGAAGGCCTAAGAGAAGGTTTATGGATGTGGTGAGAGAGGACATGCAGGTGATGGGTGTAACAGAACAAGATAAAGAGGACAGAAAGATATGGAAGAAGATGATCTGCTGTGACGGCCCATAACGGGAGCAGCCAAAAGAAGAACAAGAATATATAGGATATCTTATCTTACATAGGATAAGAAGAGGAGCATTAGGGCCAATCTGACCAGGACTGGAAACAAAACCATCCTCCATATCTGATTGTGGCTCAATAGCAGTATTGACCAAATCTGACAATTTGGACAGAGTGCTAATTTGAGAGCAAATTTCCTTGAATTCCAGCAAAAATGCTTTCATCTGGAAATAAGCTTTCTTGAATTGTACTAAAGGGACGGAAAGCAATTGTCTTATATAGGTTATGCACTCTTTTATTTCTCTCCACTGGAGTATGTAAACAATATTGTTTTTATTATTTGTACTTGCTGGCTCAATCCATGATAAATCATGGGCTATTTGTCTAGTGTTTAAATCTTAGTGCAGAAGTGCCATTTAATTCAAACAAATTACCCCACAGTAGACTAGGTTAACCTCCTTCTGCATGTAGGTCTATGGTGTATTTGACCATGAATTCTAAAGAATTATTATCCATTTTCTGAAGGTGCAGCAATGTTAGGACCCATAGAGGCAAAAGCAAAAAAACTGTTGACTGATCATTTATTTAATTGTTTATTTTACTGTTCATTAATAATAGGATATCTAGATTTTAGTCTCTGTGTGATCATTTTTTATTAATTTCATCAAATATTCTATGCAGACTTTCAGTTCTCTCAAGGAAATTTTTTCCTTTCTATAACACTAAGTAAGCTTTCCATCAGCAGGTTTTTTAAAGCAAAGCTTTTAGAAATGCAATCTTCACAACAGAGATCTGTAGCACAACATTAATGCTCTAAAATCATTTCTTGATTCGTTAAAGCAGACTATGCTAAATTTTTTAAGGTCTCTGATCATGATTGATTGAGATTTTGTGTTCACAACCGATTACTGGCATCCCAGTATAATCATTTGGAAAGCTGATGGTGAGTATCACTGACTCTTTTATTGTATTTTCTTGTGGTGTGTCTCTTGCTCCTGTGCTTCCTTACACTAATTTTCCTGTTATAATTATGAGTTGCTGTTTCACTTTTACATCTATTACACGCTTCTTCATCAGTTACATGTGTTCTCTTTGTACTCTTTGCTGCAGTTTCTTTTCTTAAACTTGCCATGTTCAAGCAATGTCAAACACCTCTCTGCAGTGTCTTTTGTCATATTTGACATTGTTGATTGCTGAAACATATTTCACTTAAAATGCCTTCACCTGGCAATAAGCTTCCTTTATTTGTATCTGAGGGAATGGAAAGAAATAGGCTTTGTCACGCACGCGCGCTTAGGGAGCCGCGGAAGGACCCAAGACGTAACATGCAACCTCATGCCAAACGGGAATGGCGGAGCACTAACCTCTCTCTTTGTTTTCCCAGAAAGAAGGAAGCGTCGCCACCATGAAACCACAACATGTCTCTGACCACGCCTTGCCACTTACAACTAGTCCTCCCCTCTGATGACATCATGGCTCCCAGCATCCAGTTCACCAACACTTCCCAGCATTCCTCTGGCATTTCCGGTCCCCCCTCTATAAATGTCCCCATTTTGCCATTTTGCTTTGTCTTTTGTTGAATGCTATTGATATTCACTGGACCGTACTGTGATATTGTGCAGACTGTACAGTAAACAGGGCCGGAAAACTCCAAACCTTTTTATGTTTCGTTGTCTTTCTTTACAGTGGCGTAGTCGGCAGGATAAGAACGTCCGAGTATGACTGAAGGACAGGACCTGAACGCTGTCTTGACCACTCTTGCTACTCAGCTCCAAAACCTGCAGGTGGAACATGCAGCAACTAAGCGGAAGCTCGAGGAAGCCACGGCCCACCTAGACAATGCAGAAGTGGTAAGACCAGAGCCAGCCCGGCCTCCGGCTCCACCGATTGTACCTCTCTCCGAAGCGGCCGATATTGAGTCATATCTAGGCATATTTGAGAGGGCAGCCTCTAGGAACCAGTGGCCGCGGGCGGAATGGGCGTCCATTTTGGCGCCGTATCTGAAGGGTGTCGTGCAGCAGGCCTATCACGACCTCCCTGAGGAGGAGGCCGCGAGTTATGACCTTCTAAAAGCCAAAATCCTTAGCCGCTACGGCATAACTTCGGACCAGCAGGCGAGCGAGTGGCGGCTTTGGCGATTTGATCCGGAGCGCCCTGCCAGAGTGCAGGCATTAGATTTCTGCGGCAAGATGGGCCGCTGGCTACGGCCAGAAGGGCCGCAGGCACGCCGGGTAGTCGAGCAAGTTGCCTGCGAGGGCTTAATTAACGCCATGCCAGACTATATCGCCCAGCAGGTCCAGAGGCACGTTTATAAGGATATGAAAGGCCTCCTGGAGGTCTTGGAACGTCAGCTCGCGGTACACCGAGTTGGGGGGCCGGAAGAGGTCAGCTCGCGGGGCTTGACAGGGACATGCCGTCAACCCTAAGCCCAGTCGGCGCGTGGCGGAAGCCACAGTGAAGCCCGAGAAAAAACGGCCGCGCCGCGCTGTTTCAAGTGTGGTGAGGTCGGCCACATTCTCCCTGCCTGCCCGCTCAACCTGGAGCCGATGGATTGCAGCGTCAAAGTTGCATGGAGGTACGGTGCTTTGTCTACTCCCTTGGCAGTCCCGAATGTAGGGGTGGTTTTAGTGAATGGACACTCGGTCCTTGCTTTATTTGATACCGGGAGTAACATTACCATTGTTGCTCACCGTTTTGTTTTACCGCGACAGTGGTTGAATCAACATGTGAGAATTACCTGTGTACATGGTGAGACCAGGGCATATTGGTCCGCGAAGTGTTTTATTACTTGGAAAGGGGAAATAACTCAACTGTCGGTCGCTGTGTTACCCAAACCCCCTTTTCCGGTTATCCTGGGACATGACTGGTCTAAAACTAAAAGCGGTAAAATAAAAACCAACCCTGTCGCCAGCTTGGGTCTCGCTATGGGTGGGCTTGGCGCCCTCCCTGCGGCTCCCACGCCATGCAATGCGGCGAACACTGATGACATAGGTCGCCGGGGGGAAGATAGGCAGGCGACGGATCTTAACCCGGAAACGCCTGGCGAAAGCCCGAGCCATGGCCCTGATAACTTCCTGGTGACAGACGATCCTTTAGGCTGCGTGGACTTACAGTTTCGGTCTACTCCAGCCTCCTTTAAACATGAACAGTGGAACAATGATTCCCTTAAGTTCGCTAGAAATGCTATTGTTTCTGTGGATGGCCAGTTGTCAGTTAGTCCCCTACCACCCGAGCCCTACTTTGTCCTAGATAATGATCTGTTGTATCGGGTGGCGACTCACGAAGGCGAGGTGCGGAGATTGCTGTTAGTTCCGCGGACCTACCGGCGGAAGGTGTGTGAACCGGCGCACGCCCACCTCCTAGGCGCCCATCTCGGGGCCGAGAAAACATTGGAGAGAATAAAACTCCACTTTTATTGGCCCAGTATAAATGAGGAGGTCAGACATTTCTGTCAATCCTGCCCCGACTGTCAGATACGTCAGATACCTAGGAGGGTCCGCGCTCCTCTCGTGCCAATACCACTTGTCGATATCCCTTTCGAAAGAATTGGAGTGGACATAGTGGGACCCCTCGAGCCTTCAAGCCGTGGCTTTAAATATACATTAGTCATGGTTGATTACGCGACTCGATACCCAGAGGCGGTTCCATTGCGCTCCGCTAACACAAAAAATATTGCACAGGAACTGGTAAACCTTTTTTCTAGAGTAGGGATACCCAAAGAAGTCCTCACGGACCAGGGTACTCCCTTCACCTCGGATACGTTCAGGGAAGTAGCCAGATTACTCCGTATATCGCATCTTAAGACGTCTGTCTATCACCCGCAAACTGACGGGTTGGTGGAGCACTTCAATCAGACGCTTAAACAAATGCTATGTAAAGTAGTCAGCGCGGACGGTAGGAATTGGGACCAACTTTTGCCTCTTGTGCTCTTTGCCTATCGGGAAGTACCACAAGCTTCCAAAGGCTTTTCCCCTTTTGAGCTCTTGTATGGACGCCAACCCTGGGGACTTTTAGATATGTTAAAAGAAGGATGGGAGGCGGAACCTCTTCCTTCCACTAATGTTTTGGAGTATATCGCACAACTGCGTGATAGACTGGAACATATCAGACCACTTCTAAAAGAACACATGATGCGAGCTCAATCAGCGCAGGCACGGTGTTATAATAAGAACTCAGTCCTCAGGGAATTCCAGCCCGGGGACGGGGTGATGGTGCTCGTCCCCTCCTCCCACTCTAAATTATTAGCCCATTGGCTGGGACCTTACGAGGTTAAGGAAAGGAAAGGGCTGGTCGACTGTTTGGTCCGACAACCGAATCGACGCCCAGCAGAGAGGGTGTATCATGTGAACTTGTTAAAGCCATGGAGAGAACGAGATGACACCTCAGCCTCCGGTGCATCCGTCTCCCTCTTTTCGAAGAAAACAACTCTTAATCTCGGACCAGATTTGACCCCTTATCAGCGGCAGGAGCTGGAACAAGCTATCCTAGCCATCCCTGAGGTGGTCAGTGAGACGCCTGGCCGCACCTCGCTGATTGAGCACGATATTGTTACAGACCCCAGGGTGGTAGTCAGGGAACGGCCATATCGTCTTCCGGAGGCAAAACGCGCTGAGGTAGAAGTCGAAATCCAACAGATGCTGGACTTGGACATTATTGAGGAAAGTCATAGCCCCTGGTCCAGTCCTATCATCCTCGTTTCCAAGCCCAACGGCTCCTGGAGATTTTGTAATGACTTCAGACTTCTGAATCAGGTCTCCAAGTTCGACGTCTATCCCATGCCTAGAGTTGATGACCTTACTGAACGGTTGGGTATGGCACAGTATTTGACTACTCTTGACATGACCAAAGGGTATTGGCAAATTCCCTTAACGGCATCCGCAAGAGAAAAAACAGCCTTTAGTACCCCAAGCGGACATTGGCAATATAAGGTCCTCCCATTTGGACTGCATGGGGCACCAGCGACCTTCCAACGTCTGGTAGACAGAGTGCTCCGGCCCCACCAGTCTTATTGTGCCGCCTACCTGGATGACGTAGTCATCTATTCCGACACCTGGGAGGAACATATTTTGCAGGTCTATGTTGTCCTCGCCACACTAGCGAAGGCTGGTCTCTGTATAAATCCCCGCAAATGTTTCTTTGGTTTAAAGGAGGCCAAATATTTAGGCTACCTAGTGGGACGGGGACAGGTGAAGCCACAATGTTCTAAAGTCAAAGACATCCTTGAATGGCCCCGTCTGAATACCAAGAGACAGGTGCAGGCCTTTTTGGGGTTAGCCGGGTACTACCGCCGGTTTGTACCTCGCTTCTCTGAAAGAGCAGCTCCCTTGACTAACCTCACAAAGAAAGGGGCTCCTTTGTATGTGGTATGGGACGATATAACAGAACAGGCATTTCATGACCTAAAGACGGCCCTGACAACGGCACTGATATTGAAAACCCCTGACTTTTCTCTCCCCTTTTTGCTCCAGACCGATGCTTCGGACACAGGCCTGGGGGCTGTGCTGAGCCGAAGTGTCGACGGTGTCGAACACCCCATTTTCTACCTGAGCCGGAAACTGTTGGCCTGGGAGACCAGGTATGCAGCAGTGGAGAGGGAAGCTCTGGCCATTAAGTGGGCAGTGACTCATCTGAGGTACTACCTGTTTGGCTGGAAGTTCACCCTGGTGACGGACCATGCCGCTCTCCAGTGGATGGCTCTCCATAAGGAGTCAAATCCCCGGGTCACCAGGTGGTTTTTGGACCTACAGTCATATAAGTTTACTGTCACTTATCGTCGGGGCAACCTTCAGGCCAATGCTGATGCCCTCTCCCGGGTTCACGACCTCTTGGTCTGGTGCGCCCGCCCCGATGGGTCTGGGCTGAGGGGGGGGGGGGTCATGTCACGCATGCGCGCTTAGGGAGCCGCGGAAGGACCCAAGACGTAACATGCAACCTCATGCCAAACGGGAATGGCGGAGCACTAACCTCTCTCTTTGTTTTCCCAGAAAGAAGGAAGCGTCGCCACCATGAAACCACAACATGTCTCTGACCACACCTTGCCACTTACGGCTAGTCCTCCCCTCTGATGACATCATGGCTCCCAGCATCCAGTTCACCAACACTTCCCAGCATTCCTCTGGCACTTCCGGTCCCCCCTCTATAAATGTCCCTGTTTTGCCATTTTGCTTTGTCTTTTGTTGAATGCTATTGATATTCACTGGACCGTACTGTGATATTGTGCAGACTGTACAGTATACGGGGCCGGAAAACCCCAAACCTTTTTATGTTTCGTTGTCTTTCTTTACAGCTTATATTATATAGGTTATGCACCACAACACAGCATTAAAATCACAAGTCTAACAGGAAGTTGATCCTACATTTGCTCTTTGAAAAACCTGAATCTGTTGGTCCGAGATGACAACTTGTTTTATCTCCAATATGCTAAGTAGGTATTGTTGATATAATTAGTTGGTGTGTTGAATGCTGACTCCACACAGTTTAATTTCATGAATTGAATGTGCTGTCATTTTGAAGAGCCATTCCAGAACCCTGTTCTACATGTGGCACATTCATAATATTCTTTAAAAAAAATGAGATAAATACACTGCCTTAAAGAGATGGTCTATTCAGCACATATCCTGAGGCGTTCATACTTTGCCCTTCTCAAATGAAAAAATGCTGTGTGTGTGTGTGTGTGAGAGAGAGAGAGATACACAAACAAAAATACATCTCACACCATTACATTTCCTCTGGCCTCATTATTAACAATGAACAGGATGGATCTGTGCATTCATGGTGTCCATGCCCTGTCCTGGTTCTATCAATAGTATAAATTAACAAGAACCAGGATTCATCAGTCCTTCATATGTCCTTCCAATCATCCAGTGTTTATGTTCCATAACTACTTATTATCCACTAAGGCTCTTCAACCGTCGTCCCGCAGTCCATGACTGGCCCATTAAAATGCATTTATCACCACCGATAAACTTGTTTCTGAGCACCAATGCTTTTATTCAAGAATACAACCGAAGAAAAAGAAATCATTCAATTTACATGTTGCTGTCAATGAGTAAATTGATTTCTTTTTTCGATGGTTATATTCTTGTATAAAAGAGCACTTGTTTTATTATACTGTACATTTTATCAAAGTGTTTATTTGATATTTGGACTTCAGTCTTCACACATTATACACTTCATGTCAGCATTTTCTCATTATTACTATAACATGAAAAAGTTTGTTTCAGTTACTTGTTCAACATTTCTTGCCTCGCATTTCCTGTCATCCTATATTTACCCAGATCGTTGTAGACACAGAACACACATGAAATGTATGTTTTCCAAATAAAGACATATTATTTACCCTATACAATTCAAGGCACCTCACACCCAGATAAATTGACTTCAGCTGGGAGATCTTTGCGACTGACTTCAGCTGAGTCGGTGGGTGATGGGATAGCAAGCTGCTTGCTGCTTGTGCTGATTGACACATTTGCAAAACTAAGACGCTGTTGAAGAGGTGCAAGGGAATTTAAGGTGGCCCGGCATTACAACTTTTTTCGTAGGCTTTAGGGATTCTAGTGTTAGATGCCTTTGAAGGGTGCATCACCCCAAAGCTTTGCTAGGTGCTGAGATTCCACTACTTCTGTTTTCCAGCTAACAAATATCTACAAATATGTCATTCTCAAAATTAAAAAGATGAGTTGAGAATGAAAATAGCCAGTTTAACAAATAATTGGACCAATAATAAAAAAACCAGTATGTCTGCTTTGTAATGAGTCTGTTGCTGTTACAGCGTTGAGCGAACACTGGCATGACTGGTCGCCGCTGCTCTCTGGTAACTTTTTAACTTTTTATCTTTTTAACTTTTTTATGATTAACTTACAATCTAATGGACTAAGTAGCTGTTTTCATTTTCATTTCGGGCAGATTTATTCATTGAGTTTTATTTTTCAATCATTTAAAGCTAGACTGATTTGTAGCTTGACTGCTGATTTGGCTGTGTATCGACTATTCTTAGGCCTATCCCTGCTCTGAAATTTACCTGGCTTTGTTCTCTGGACATTTGAGTTATCTGCGTCTTCGCTTAACATGTGGACTGGTAGGATATTTATTTGGTTCATGTTTATTTGGTCCCTCCTGTCGCTCACTATCCTACCTGTGACAGGCCTGCTTCAGTACTCAGCTGCCGAGCTACTCCGACTCCGCTTTCACATGTCCGAGCCTCCGCTGACTGGCCTGTATCACCCCCCAGACATCGTATTCCTCCCCCGTCGGAGATACATCCACCGCGGGTCCTGCCAGAGTATCCAAGCTGACAGTTCCAAAATAATAAACTCCATCTGGTCCAGTTCTCAACGTCCTCCTCGTAATTTAGACAGTCGCTGACCACAGTGTGTTAGCCAGCCTCGCCCAGTCAGCTAACACCGTTGCTAAATGCGATAATGCCGTTGTCAACTTCGGTCTGCTGAACATCCACCCACTTACGAACAAGGGGCCTCCCATCCACGATCTCCTCACTGATCGTAAGTTGGACTTTTTCTGTCTGAGACATGGCAACAACCTCATGACTTTTCCCAACTTAACGAATCCACTCCCCTGGGATATGTTTGCATCTCTCAACCCTGTGGCTCTGGCCGGGGAGGAGGTCTCATGTTAATGTATCGTGAGAAATGGAAAGTCTTGCCGTTGTCTGTTCCTGCCTTCAGTTGTGTTGAATCTCTTGTGTGTCAATTTAATGGGCCTATTCCTACTATTATTGCAACTGTTTACCGGCCCCCTAAACCAAATAATGACTTTCTGAACGACTTTGCTGTTTTTCTTACACACGTATCTACTGTTTCATCAAACATAATACTTCTGGGGGAATTCAATATACAGTACATATGGATAATATCAATGTCCCTATTACTAGAGACTTTACATCTGCCTTGAGAGTTTTCGATTCCAGCAGCATACTGATGTTCCCACTCATTCCAAAGGACATATCTTGGACTTGATTTGCTGTTCTGGAGTTACCCCGCTTGTTTGTACTGCAGATGAACTCCCCATAACTGATCATTTTCTTATTTTATTCAATGTTAAACTTGCACTTTCCAACACTAAGCTTTCCCGTCTCATGTCTTTCTGTAATATTAAGAATATTAACTTAGACTCTCTTGCCTCTAGTATTGATTCCCTAATGGACATTCATAATTTATCCACTCCTGAAGAACTGGTCTCACACTATAACACTGGACTTAATGGTATTCTTAACTCTGTCGCTCCATTAAAAACTACAGTAATCCCTCCTCGATCGCGGGGTTACGTTCCAGAACCCCCCGCGAAAGGTGAAAATCCGCGAAGTAGAAACCATATGTTTATATGGTTATTTTTATATTGTCATGCTTGGGTCACAGATTTGCACAGAAACACAGGAGGTTGTAGAGAGACAGGAACGTTATTCAAACACTGCAAACAAACATTTGTCTCTTTTTCAAAAGTTTAAACTGTGCTCCATGACAAGACAGAGATGACAGTTCCGTCTCACAATTAAAAGAATGCAAACATATCTTCCTCTTCAAAGGAGTGCGCGTCAGGAGCAGAGAATGTCAGAGAGAGTGAGAAAAAAGCAAACAAAAATCAATAGGGCTGTTTGGCTTTTAAGTATGAGAAGCACCGCCAGACAGAGCAGCTGCAAGGATGTACAATGTAAAGGTAGTATTTCAGCATTTTTTAGAGGAGCGTCCGTATCCTCTAGGCCAGTGTGCGAACAGCCCCTCTGCTCACACCCCCTCAGTCAGGAGCAGAGAATGTCAGAGAGAGTGAGAGAGACAGAGAAAAACAAACAATCAAAAATCAATACGTGCCCTTCGAGCTTTTAAGTATGCGAAGCACCGTGCGGGAAGCATGTCACTTGACAAAGCAGCTGCACAGAATGGCGCAACGTGAAGGTAATCTTTCAGCATTTTTAGACGAGCGTCCATATAGTCTAGGGGTGTGAACAGCCCCCCTGCTCACACCCCCTCTGTCAGGAGCAGAGAATGTCAGAGCAAGAGAGAGAGAGAAAAGCAAACAATCAAAAATCAATACGTGCTGTTTGATCTTTTAAGTATGCGAAACACAGTGCGGGAAGCATATCGCTTGACAAAGCAGCCATATGTAAGCCCAGCAAGAAAGAGAGCAATGTGAAGGTAATCGTTCAGCGTTTTTTGAGGAGCGGCCGTATCCTCTAGGGCTGCGAACAGCCCCCGTGCTTACAATATATTTGAGGAGTTTTATTTAATACGTAATACACACTCTGGTTGGGTAGCTTCTCAGCAATCTGCCAATAGCGTCCCTTGTATGAAATCAACTGGACAAACCAACTGAGGAAGCATGTACCAGAAATTAAAAGACCCATTGTCCGCAGAAATCCGCGAACCAGCAAAAAATCCGTGATATATATTTAAATATGCTTACATATAAAATCCGCGATAGAGTGAAGCCGCAAAAGTCGAAGCGCGATATAGCGAGGGATTACTGTAAATCTGTTTCTTTCTCCTTTTCTGCTCCCTGGTTCATGCCTGAACTTCGGCTTTTGAAAGCCAAAGACCGTCAACTTGAACGGTTATATAAAAAAAAAACTGGACTCTTTGTTCACAAAGAGATGTACAAAAACCATATACTTTATTACAAGGACTGTATTGCGCAAACTAAACCTAACTATTATATTCACATTATTTCTTCCAATGAAGGCAACACTAAGTCATTGTTTTCACTACTTACCAATATCACACAACCCCCGGATTCTTTACCTTCTCACCTTTACTCAACTGAATTTTGCAATTCCCTTATGTCCTTTTTTAATGAAAAAATCCAGAAGATTCATCAGTCTCTTTGTACGGATTCCTCCAGTACTTTATTTGAATTTCACCCACCAACTCACTCATTTTCCTCTTTTCAGCTTCCTACTTTCTCAGAAATATCAGATCTTGTCTGTAAGTTTAAGCCATCCACCTGTTAACTGGAACCCCTCCCTACAGTTCTGGTCAAAGCCTGCCTCCCTTGTCTGGTCCCTCTTATCTCTGCTATAATCCTCTCTTCTCTCACTACTGGTACTGTTCCTTCATCTTTTAAAACTGCTGCAATAACCCCAATAATGAAAAAACCTGGTGCCAATCTGAATAATTTCAGTAATTTTCGTCCTATTTCTAATCTACCCTTCATTTCCAAAATTCTTGAAAAAATAGTGGCTATTCAACTTCATTCTCATTTATCTCAAAATAATCTGTATGAGCAGTTCCAGTTTGGTTTTCGTCCCCTCCACAGTACAGAAACGGCACTTATAAAAATGACCAATGACCTCCTTATGGCAGTTGATTCTGGTTTAATTACTATTCTTGTCCTCCTTGATCTGAATGCAGCCTTTGACACTATTTTTCCCACTACTCCTCTCAATAGATTATCTTCAATTGGCATTACCCACACTCCACTAGATTGGTTCAGATCCTACCTCTCAGGCTACACAGTTTGTTCAGCTTAAAACTTTCACATCCCAACCCACCACTGTTTCATTATTTACCTCCTTCCCCTTGGTAATATCTTTCGTAAATATAACATTAGCTTCCACTGTTATGCTGATGACACCCAGCTCTATCTCACTAGCAAACCTACTGCTTCCTTTCCACCCTCCTCACTTATTGATTGCATAGCAGAAATCAAATCCTGGTTTTCTTCAAATTTTCTTTAATTAAATTGTGACAAAACTGAGGTTCTCCTCATTGGTGCAAAATCAGCTTTATCCAAAACTGATCATTTTTCATTTGTTATTGATAATTCCTCTGTCTCCCATTCCCCACAGGTTAAGAGTCTGGGTGTCATACTTGACAGTATTTTATCCTTTCAATACCACATCAATAACATCTCTCGGTCTGCATATTTCCACTTGCGTAACATTAATCGTATTCGCCCCTCCCTCACTGCCCACACCACTGCTATCCTTGTTCACAGCCTTGTCACTTCTCGTCTGGATTATTGCAATTCCCTTTTCTTTGGTCTTTCTCGCAAATCTCTTTATAAGCTTCAACTGGTCCAGAATTCAGCTGCCCTCATCATTACTAGAACCCCCTCAATTCACCATATCACTCCCGTTTTGCAGCAACTTCACTAGCTTTCAGTTCAGTTCCGAATTCAATTCAAAATTCTTCTGTTAACTTTTAAGGCTATCCACAACCTTGCCCCTCCATACCTGTCTGACCTCCTCCATGTTGCCATTCCCTCCCGTACCCTTAGATCCTCTTCCTCCATCCACTTGACTGTCCCCTTCGTCCGTCTTACAACTATGGGGAGCAGAGCATTCAGTTGCTCTGCTCCCCAGCTCTGGAACTCACTACCATCTGAGCTTAGAAATATTGAATCATTTTCATTTTTCAAATTTAAACTTAAAGTTCATTTGTTTAAGACTGCTTTTCCTCTTTGATTACAATTGCTCTGTCTGATTTTAACTTTTGTATTTTACTTTTATTTATAATCTGTGTTTTTTCTATTGTTCAGTGTCCTTGAGTGTTTAGAAAGGCGCCTACAAATAAAAAAAATGTATTATTATTATTAACTTCATCCATTCAGAAATTAAAAAGTGAATTTTTCAAAAACCCTTTAGGTAAGATTGAAAAGGCCAATGTAATGTTACCAGCTGTTAATGAATCCACCAACTATGTCTGTATGTGAGATTTTCCGACAAGGAGTGGTGGAGGGACAGACAGCAGGAGAAGTCATTTTTCATTTTTTTTTAATGAAAATAGACTAGATTTGCAACAAGTAAACCTGCCAGTAATAGATGGTGCCTCTTCCATGGCAGGAAGGGTGCAGGGTCTGTCAGCCCACCTGTCTGAACTTGTGCCACAGATGAAATCTTTACAATCTTTACATTGCCTGATACATCAAAGTGTTCTGTGCGCAAAACTCAGTGATGAGTTAAAAAACACAATGGAATGTGTTATGTTGATGATCGATTTCAATCAAAGCAACTTCAAGCCTACACTTCACAAATTCATTTCTGATATGTCAGCTAAGCACTATGATTAAAAAGCCATGTTAAAAGCACTTAAAAAGGACTGTGAACTCAGGCAAGAGATTGTTGCTTTTCTCTGCAGCTGTCGTCTTAAAAAAGTGGAGGCATTTATATCCAAAATGCTAGACAAGAAGTCATGGCAGGAGTGTTCTTCCTGAATGAGATCTTCCAGCATTTAAATGGACTTAATCTTGGGAGAGAGGAAAGAGAGGATAAAACAGTCATCATTCTTTTGGAAATACTTAATGGATTTAAAAAGAAACTGGACTTGTCTTCAAATAATTTAACTACAGGGAAAATGCTTAATTTCCCGATACTGAGTGATTTAATACATAACTTGGTATCTGCACAAATTACCATCACAATGACAGAATTTTTAGACAAGTTAAGGGTGAGCTTTACTGCGTTTGACAAATTTGACATTCCCACTGAGGTGATGCAATTTTCAGAAAATCTGTTTATGATTGATGCAGGAGGAGAGATTGCATCAAAAGTCAAGCAGGTGCTTATGTCACTTGATGAAGGTTCCCTGTAATTAGAGCTCATAGGCATGCAAATATTGAAACAGGCTCTTTGATATGTGGGATGTGACCATTTTGGAAAGTACTGAAACCTGGTCCAGTTCTCAAATGCTAAAGTGTTGGCTTCTGCACCATAGTTTTACTGAAGTTTTCGATGACTGACTAGAGACCTTCTGTTGGCCAGATGATTTTTGAGAGGTGGCCTATTTTTACTATAGCAGTGACAAAACTGTTTGAAAAATCTGATCAGAGTTCATGTTCCCAGATTGATTCACAGTTGTGCTTCTGCCACCAACTATCATTTAAAGCCAATTAAATTTTTCATCTTGTTTATTCTCTCACCTACTAATACAGACAACTCTTAGGTACTTTGCCACCAAAATCAAAGAGCAATTCCTGCTCATATAATTCCAGTACTGATTGACAATTCAATTACATCAAACAGGCAAGTCTAACTAGTAAAACAGTTATTCTTTCTGTCTTGGAACACAACAATAATTTCCCGGTAATTACTCCAGAGATCTCCTCTTTTTGAACCCTATATTTGCAGAAGTTAAGTGCTCTACTGTTCCTCAATGTGTAGGGTAGACTAGATAATCTAAATCTTCAACATGAAGTGAGACTGTTATTTCAAATCACCTTCATATGTTACCTACTCATCAGTCTTTTTTCTAAGTTAGGTGTCACAGCTAAGATGGGTTTTATTTGAGTCCTTGTGATAGTCTTTGGTGATACTCGGGCTTGTTTTTGCAATTTTCATTTAAAGCACGCATTAAGATAATAGGGGATATATATATATATATATATATATATATATATATATATATATATATATATATATATACACACAGTGATCCCTCGCTATATCGCGCTTCGTCTTTCGCGGCTTCACTCCATCGCGGATTTTATATGTAAGCATATTTAAATATATATCGCGGATTTTTCGCTGCTTCGCGGGTTTCTGCGGACAATGGGTCTTTTAATTTCTGGTACATGCTTCCTCAGTTGGTTTGCCCAGTTGATTTCATACAAGGGACGCTATTGGCAGATGGCTGAGAAGCTACCCAACTTACTTTCTCTCTCTCTCTCTCTCTCTTGCGCTGACGTAGGGGGGTGTGAGCAGGGGGGCTGTTCGCACACCTAGACGATAGGGACTTTGCTACCTTCTGTGTGCAGCTGCTTCCTGAAGGACATGCTGCACGGTGCTTCGCATACTTAAAAGCTCAAAGGGCATGTATTGATTTTTGACTTTGTTTTTCTGTGGCTCTCTCTCTCTCTCTCTCTCTCTCTGCTCCTGATAGAGGGGGTGTGAGCTGCCACCTTCAACAGCTTTGTACCGGCGGTGCTTCGCATACTTAAAAACCAAAAAGCCCTATTGATTTTTTTTTTGACTGCTTGCTTTGTTCTCTCTCTCCTGACGCGCACTCCTTTGAAAAGGAAGATATGTTTGCATTCTTTTAATTGTGAGACAGAACTGTCATCTCTGTCTTGTCATGGAGCACAGTTTAAACTTTTGAAAAAGAGACAAATATTTGTTTGCAGTGTTTGAATAACGTTCCTGTATCTCTACAACCTCCTGTGTTTCTGCGCAAATCTGTGACCCAAGCATGACAATATAAAAATAACCATATAAACATATGGTTTCTACTTCGCGGATTTTCACCTTTCGCGGGGGGTTCTGGAACATAACCCCCGCGATGGAGGAGGGATTACTGTATATATATATATATATATATATATATATATATATATATATATATATATATATATATATATATATATATATATATATATATATATATATATAGGGCGGCACGGTGGCGCAGTGGGTAGCGCTGCTGCCTCGCAGTTGGGAGACCTGGAGACCTGGGTTCGTTTCCCGGGTCCTCCCTGCGTGGAGTTTGCATGTTCTCCCCGTGTCTGCGTGGGTTTCCTCCGTGCACTCTGGTTTCCTCCCACAGTCCAAAGACATACAGGTTAAGTGGATTGGCGATTCTAAATTGGCCCTAGTGTGTGCTTGGTGTGTGGGTGTGTTTGTGTGTGTCCTGCGGTGGGTTGGCACCCTGCCCGGGATTGGTTCCTGCCTTGTGCCCTGTGTTGGCTGGGATTGGCTCCAGCAGACCCCCGAGACCCTGTGTTTGGATTCAGCGGATTGGAAAATGGATGGATGGATGGATATATATATATATATATATATATAAAGTATCTATATATATATGATATATGTATACCATATATATATTATAATGTGTGAGTCCCTGTCTTGCACCCCAAAACATGAGGCTGAGTCTCAGTACTTTAGCAAAACCAGCTTTATTCAATTTGAAACAGGAACAGTATGGTTATTTATTGTACCGGGATCTACCACTCTCCTATACACAGACACAGCAATCAGGCATGGTTGTGGCCAAGTAATACTGTTCCCTGCATTTATAATGCTCCTTGCATCACCCATTGACGACAGGCACTTATAGTGTGACTGTGATCAATTCGGATTTGTTTTCCCAGTGAGCTGCTGCAGTGCTGGGAGCCCACAGTTGCCCCGGCAACGGATATGCTGTCTTCCACAGACGCGGCGATTACTCTTTGGGATGCTCTTCGGCATGTTGTTCCATTGGGGGAGTCCCAAAAAAGTTTAGAAACCTTACTATATATATATATATATATATATATATATATATATATATATATATATATATATATATATATATATATATATATTGTAACAATAGAGCTATATAGCGCCTGACCCGGCACAGACTACACTTGGAGGCATGTATAACATAACACTAAACTGTTTTGTTTTTCTTCCCCTGTGGGCACACGTCTTCCCCATGACTCACAGGCAATACACAGTCCCAAATCCAGCACTACTAATTACCAGTAACACAAACACGCCCATCTGGCACCACCACTCCTCCCTTGAAGCTTTGTTCTCTCCTCCCGACTCTGCCCACTGTGTGGTGGTGGCTGGCCCCTTTTATAGCCCACCCGGAAGTGTTCCAGGTGCTTGACCACCTGGTTCCAATTGCACTTCCGGGTGGGGTTCAAGATTTGTCCAGCCAGGCTGTGGAATCCATGCAGCACCCCCTGGCGGCCACCCCAGCTCCCAACCGGGCTGTGGAGGACTCCATCTCCCATGGAGCCCTGCAGGAGGTTGGGGAATCACTGTTGGCCAGGGAGGCTGCCACCATGTGTCCCGGGGAAGGTACTGTATTAAGCTGCCCATGGTTGCTCCCCCAGAACATATGCAGCAGGGGCATCCCGGCCGCCCGTCACATTGCCCCTCTCTCAGATGAGCCCCATGGGGCTCATCAGCACATCCTGCGAGGGCCGGTCCTCTCCAGGATAGGGAGTTGGCTTCCTTGGATCTACGGCTCTGCCCTGCGGAAATATAAACACAATGTCTGGGGGTGTTGCCCCGACGTCGCTACCATTTGGACGTCCTCTCTGGATAACACCTCTAGACGTGACCACAGCACTGAGAAACTGAACAGTGAGAGCACCTGATTCAGCCCCTTCCAGTAATCCATCTATAAGATTTCTGGCTTCCTGGAAGGAGGCGTCATATGGAGTTTCTGTGTTAATTGATCCTAATCCTCAGCTAGAAGCCATAGTTTACATTTTATAATTTGTAGCCCACAGACGAGGGCAACAAGACGGGTTGGATAGTGGATGGACGGATGGATATATATTATATACAGTGGAACCGTGGTTCACGAACGTCTCGGTACACGTACAAATCGGTTTACGACTAAAAAATTGCCAAACTTTTGCCTTGGTTCACGACCACACACTCAGTATACGAACAAGCCAGTTTCCCTTTCGGTTTGTACATGTTCAGTCTCTCCCTGTGCATTTCCTGTGCAGCGAGCGAGCAAGAGAGCGCGGCACACACACACACACACACAGGCAGTGCGATAGAGACAGACGCACACACACAGGCAGCGCGAGACAGAGAGCCGCGCACACACACAGGCAGCGCAAGAGAGAGACAGACGCACACACACAGGCAGCGCGAGAGAGAGACAGATGCACACACACAGGCAGCGCGAGAGAGAGAGCTGGGCATAAGGTAGGAAGGCAGTTAAAGAATGCACTGGGCTTGATTTTGTTTTCACTTCTGTTTACAGTGATTGGTTCGTAGCGTGCATTGTTGCAATGTTACTTTTCTTGGTGGTTTATTATTAAATTACGGATTTTTTCAAATGTTCATTTTTTTCCCTGTGCTTAAAACTCATTAAAAAAAAAGTGTTTTTAGCCAGCGGTTGGTAGCGCTATAGCGCGAACTATTGCAGTGTTAGTTTTCTCTGTTATTCAAGGTTTTCTCAGTGTTATTCAATGTTTTTACATTTAGTTTACTATTATGCTGTGCATTCTATCTATCTATCTATCTATCTATCTATCTATCTATCTATCTATCTATCTATCTATCTATCTATCTATCTATCTATCTATCTATTCTATGGTTTAATTAACTATATTTGTGCTTAAAAACTTTAAAAATAAAAAATCGATATATGTATGTTTGTATATATATATATATATATATATATATATACAGTGGAATCTCTGTTCACGACCATAATTCGTTCCAAAACTCTGATCGTAAACCGATTTGGTCGTGAACCGAAGCAATTTCCCCCATAGGATTGTATGTAAATACAATTAATCCGTTCCAGACCATACGAACTATATGTAAATATCGTGAACAGAGGTTCTGTGTCAATCTTCGAAGAAAGGAGCCCTTCTGATCCCGTCTTTACTGAGCTGATCTCTGGACTATCTATCTCCATTATTTCATTCCATCAGTTGCCATTTTTCATGGACTTCATCATGTGTGGTTTATATTAGTGGTTTGTTATTGTTGAATTTGTGCTTATTATAGATAGATAACATATCGTTGTAAAGGGAACTGGGGTGGGATCATTGTAGTTTGTATAGTTATATTTCATTTATTATTGTTTAATAGAGTCTTCTATTTCTGTTTTATTACCGGTTGCTTTTTTGTCTCTGCGAGGGAGTGTGCACATTCCTGGGATTCCCATCGAAATAATAAGTAAATCACCGTCAAAGGCGGTGAGAATCATAGCTGGGTTTTAGTCCGCTACATGGTAAACTTTTTTAGTGTAAGTAGAGGGTAGACTGCCCAGTGGATGATTTGGGATGTGACCAATTAAGGGAGGCATTTAGATGGGCTGGAAAAACAATAGTTGGCTCACCTTATTCTGCACTGGAGTGGTGAAATAATAAAGTACAGGAAACCAGGCTGTAACATGACTACCAGAGTGCATTCCACTACGGTGGCCTCAGGATATTTTAGGACATTACTGGCAGCAGATGTAAATTCTAAGTGGAATTTAAAGATAGCTTCCTGTTAGTGCAAAAATGAGTCTAGATCTGGGAAGTACATTAGGGAAAGTATTCAGTGATGGGGAGAAAGGATAACTATAGGACAGAGATAGAGGTGTTAAACAGTAAGGTGTTTTATTGTGGCATTAGGAAATGGAAATGTTGAGAGTCAATAATCTGCACCCCAAGTCTCATTTGTTTTGAACTTTGCAAAATGTCAGGAGTTCAATATGTTGCATAAAAGGACTGCAGTTGGAAGTTTCCTGCCACTGTGGCTTTTCTTCACCAGGTTTGCATTACAATATCTTGTCCAACCACTAGATGGAGTAAACAACAATGAGACAAATCTTACTTGTGCACATTCATCTGATCTTACTACTGTAACCTGCTAGAGCCATTTATAATGATAGAATGAAAAAAAGTTTTATTTTAGAATTAAACAATTATTTTTTAATGTGGTGGTTTCAGTCTAAATCCAGTTTTGCCTGATTGATTGTGCTCTCAATTTTTAATCAATTTCAGAGGTAGGGGAAAAATACAAGGGGATAAAAATTTAGCAGAGGGATAAGAGTAAGCCTATTTAAAGATTTTTTCTAGTAAATAAGTAAAATAATCATGGAATATAAAAAACATGCTGCGTAAATATTAATTTTAAACACATACTTACTCAGTAGATTATAACTTAATATTAATTACATGAAAAAGACAGAAACCTGAATAGAATTATCACATAGAAATCTACAAGAGTATCTCCATTTATGTAATGCTGAAAAAAGTGTGTGAAACCTGTTGGGCATCTTTTCTTTCTGTACGACTCCTGTAGAATTTAATAAATTTCGACTTAATAATCCCCTTAACCCATTAACTGCCACAATCCCCATTTGGGGATCATGTACTTTAAACCGGGAAGAAATCCTTCTCCAAACCAGCCAAGAGTCGTGTTCCTGTTGATATCAGAACCTCTGGAACTGGTCACTCTACATTGAACGCACAGAAATGGGCAAACAAAGGAAGTGTGCATTGTGTAAGACTAACGCAAGAAAACAGTGCTGCAAATGTAATGTTGGACTACATGTTGAGTGTTTTCTAGTATGGCACCAAAACTAGGTAGTATGTGTCATGATCCCCATTTGGGGATTGGCAAAATTTTGAAATTTTGGAAAAAGTACAAATGTTGAGATTCAAAATATATGTTTTTCTTATTAAGCAGATGTTAATCTATAACAATAAAGCGAAAATATTCGGAAAAAAAATTTGGCAGTTAATGGGTTTTAAAGGGCGGCACGGTGGCGCAGTGGGTAGCGCTGCTGCCTCGCAGTTGGGTGATCTGGGGACCTGGGTTCACTTCCCGGGTCCTCCCTGCGTGGAGTTTGCATGTTCTCCCCGTGTCTGCGTGGGTTTCCTCCGGGCGCTCCGGTTTCCTCCCACAGTCCAAAGACATGCAGGTTAGGTGGATTGGCGATTCTAAATTGGCCCTAGTGTGTGCTTGGTGTGTGGGTGTGTTTGTGTGTGTCCTGCGGTGGGTTGGCACCCTGCTCAGGATTGTTTCCTGCCTTGTGCCCTGTGTTGGCTGGGATTGGCTCCAGCAGACCCCCGTGACCCTGTGTTCGGATTCAGCGGGTTGGAAAATGGATGGTTGGATGGGTTTTAAAAGAATGTTTAGACTAAAAGGTAGCTCGATGAAGTGAAACATCTGTATCTGTAAATGTGAAATAAATTCTAGAAGCCAAAAACTTCTCTTGATCATACATTTATAGATTTACACTTAAAATGCTGGGTTTTGCACTTTGTATGTTGAAATGTTTCAAAGCACAAATATGAATACAGTTTTTTTTTTATTTAATGCATAAAATATTGTTTTTATTGCTGTAGAACACCTCACACACTGATGTTTGAAAAGTAGTATTAGTTAGAAATGTGAATCTGGTTAATTTTATTCCCCCTAGTGCCTCAATAGTGAATTTTTAACATTACTTCAGTCATTAATTATTTGAATCAACTATATAGTACAAGGCTGCATGACACATCCTGACAGCATCAGCATAAAGTAGAAACAAGCCCAGGAACAAACTCCAAACATGATGCCAGTCTGAGTCCAGTCCTAGATCACCTAGAATTACTTCTGGGTTTGAAGTGACTGTATTTTTGCAGGAGCGACACCAAGTAACCCCTGGTGTCTCTGCACTATTGTGTCATTGGTTCCCTTAAGAAGGTCACAAATTCAGGGCTGCCATTGTCTGGCTGGCTCACCACTTAAAATTTCAATTTGATTAAAGCTTTCCCAGCCCAACACCATAAGTTACCATCTGTCAGTATCTGGGAACACCACTTTAAGGTGTTCATGCCACTTGTAATTCACTAGCACCTACACATCTCATTCTTTATCAATTCCAAGGAATTCTGTACAGATACAGATGTTAAGAACGCAACCATTAAGCTGAATTTGTTCAAGTAATTGTAAGAGAACACAGGAAATTCATTGTAGTGAGGTCAATGAAGTCACATTTTCTTTCTTCCATGATCTAGAAATCAAAGACCTGGATGAAGAGCAATGACACTGTCCTTACTCCATTCTCCTCTTTCCCAACTGCCACACCCAGAGTTCCATTGCTATGAATGGTCCTACTCAACTCATCATATTTGCCTTATGACTGGATGGAAGCAAGATACTTTTTTGATTAAGAGGTACAACAGTTATCAAGACGATGAGCTTGCACATCTTCTACACAACTCTGTGAAACTCACCAATAAACAGTGATCATCCCTCCTGAGGATAATCCCGGGACACCAACTTGTGAACAAATAGACTAAAACACAGAATCAGCTTTTATTTTTTGCTTTTCTTTTTTGGCTCAGATGAGCAGAGAGACCATAGAATTAAAAACTGTTTTTTTAAATAAAATTTTCTAAGATAGACATTGGAGCCTGATGTTTTTCCACTTTGTTGAGATTTCATAGTATCCACTGTTTCAAAGACAGGTAAATTTTTAGCTCATTTTCATGTGTCGGTATAATTTTTATTAAATTCTGGTCAAGGGTCTTAAACATATTCTTTAAATACGAAGCTTTTGTCTCTATGCTCAATGATTTTGGATCAAATAACATTGCTTCTTTCTGTGATGCATTCCAAATTCTTTTTTTATATATCTGATGAATCTTTACCTTATTTTTCTACCAGCCATCTTGCATATTCAACATCTACTATATACATTTTGTAAATCTTAATATCCTTATGGTAATGGCTTAAATAATGTGTTGAATTGGTAGTACCTCTGCTGCAAGTTCTTGTTTTGTAAGATGAGGGTTGTCTTATACTTCCACCCTAGAACACATCCAATAACAGATCTTAAGTACAAATGACCATTTATTTTCACAATTTACATTTACAATCCAGGTTCTTTTCCTCACAATCACTCTTCCTCATTTTCGTCCTCTATATCCCAGAAATACTTTCAGGTTAGATAACTATTACAAAGAAGGTGTCCACCAAAAGATCAGTTGAAACGCTCTGGAGGTGCTTGACAGGGCTGCCCACTCCAAATGCATTTGATGTACAACCCTGGAAATCCAGCTTAGAGTGATGCTGGAGGTATGCTGGTGTGGACACTTTTTGTGACTGAAGACAGAGAAGAAATTAAAATTAGTAAAAACCTTTTATTGATACATACCAGACAAGGGTAAAATGACAGAGAAATACAGTCCTAGGACACCGCACTTCATCTGCCTCGAGCACAGATATCCTTGTTCTTTTATAGCTTTTCTAGTCTCCTGATCGTTGACCACGTAAGCAATAAAAATAGCGTCCTGACTCATTTTGTATTATTCCAATTGGTAAAGTCTTTACCCTAAAGGTATATTTTCTTGTCACACACATCATTAAAAGGAAAATTACAGAAAGTATATATGCTTTTTGTCACGTACGCAAAACACAAACAAGTTTGATCATTCTGTCCTATTTTCTGTACTTACACACATACATTTTGTTCAATTACATCATTTTATGTTTTTACACTGGCATCCAGTGTAGAGGAGGAACATATTATTCTGAGGGGCTATGCTCCTTTGCCATTCCATTAGGCTGGCTTCTCATCCAGGAAAGGTTCCACCAACCACCATGACTGGGTTACTAAAACATCCACACCTTCGTCTAAACAAAATAAGTAGAGCATGGTCAGAAATCATTAAAATTACATAACTGCAAAATTGGAAAATGGTTAGAAAATTATTTTCAAATGGACATATACAGTTCAGAAGTAACTATAATTCATTGAAGAAACATAAGAATATTGTCTTCACTTTGCACTATTGGCGGAGTGGTAGCTCTGAGGCTAGGCATCTGCGTGGTTGCTGGTGCAAATCCCATAAACACCAGAAGTGACTCTACTCTGTTCGGCCTTTGATCAAGGTCCTTAACCTGAAATTGATCCGTCCTGGGTATGACATTAACTTGTATCCAGCCATGCAAGTAGGCCCTCCAACCTGCAGGGAAAACATGGGGGTTGGTGGCAGAACTGGCACTCCAGCCACATTTATACACCTGACACTGTTTCATTCTATCTTAACTAGTGTTGTGCTGAGGTGTCATCCATTGCATGGCTGCGCTCAGGTCCTAATCTGGGATCCTGAGGTGGTTTGTCATGTGGTGGGTGTGGCAATACACTGTACTAGTACCTGCCCCTAACCGCCTCCTCCTCCTCCTATGCATAAAGAAAACTCCACAGGTCAGAGAGTTTTTTATTTTCTTTTTAAATGTAAAATTATTAAGAGAATTTAACACAATGTGTTACATTTGAAGATAAGCAAAATAAGCATTGTTTTACTTACAGTTAAATCTCAGGTAAGCAGAAATTCTTAAAATAAAGCACAAAATCTAGATTTTGAAAAACAGAATTTACGATGTTTGTACTTAATGTAAGATATACATTACTGGTAATATTCACTATGTGTTTTTACATTTAAGTGCACAAAACCAAAACTTATTTAGGTATAGACTTAATTTTAACTGAGAGAGTTCTGGAAAACTTACAGAAGAATCAGTGTTTAGAACCAAATGAAAATGAATGTAATTGTAATACATACTGTATGAAAAAGAGTTATATTTTGTGTAATATGTTTCCTAAAGGAATTATGTGCTGCATATTATTATATTGATTTAAAACAGTCTAAAAAACATTGTGTAAAGTGCTTTTGAAAGATCCAAAACAAGCTAAATGGATATAAATAAGTTTTAAAAAAATGAAATACTTGAGCTAAGATGCTCTTAATACTGTGTATTTTTCTTAAATATTATAAGAATTACTCATAGGAGTCATTAAAAAGCATGATGCTACAATTGATAGGCCATAACCCTCCCCAAAACAATAAGATATGCAATGAAGAATAGAAATAGGTACACACCAGTTTGAATATTTAATAAATGTATTTATCTACTACAGTATAAAGAAAACTGGACTATTCCAGATTGTGGTGTTATGGGTCCACAGCTCTCCCAGCAAAGGCCAGTTCATTTTTAAATGAATAATCACCGCACTCGCGGCTTAGCGAGGGGGCGTGGTGGCTGTAGCGTCTCAGGGCAATCTGTGGTGTGGGCGTTTCTCACCTAAGTGCACAGGTGAGAGACTGCCCACATCCGTGATTGTTCCTGGGGCTAATGTGCTGCAGCTGCCATGTCCTCTCTGCATATATAGAGAAGCCCGAGATGGTTAGGAAGAAAGGAAGAAAAAGAGAAAAAGTGAAAGAAAGAAAGAAAGAAAGAAAGAAAGAAAGAAAGAAAGAAAGACGGAGGTTATGGAAGGAAGGAAGGAAGCATGCAAGGAAGAGAGAGAGAGAGCGAGTGCGCTGGTGCGAGTGAGCGAGCGAGTGTGAACAGGCTTGAAGCAGCTGAGTAGGCAACCTGGGTGTTAGGCCAACACCCCGGGCGTTGTAGTTGTTGTCGCTCCTGCAGAGTTTTATGAAGGACGGGAGTGACTGGAAGGCGGATGATTCTCCACGGATGGCCGCGGGAGTCAGGACTTGGGAATGTGGTGTCCTCCACGTGAGAGCCTTGGCTGTTGGAGGAATTCCCAGGTCGCTGTCAGGGGGAGCCGACCGGAGCCAAGGATCAGAAAGGCGACTGACAGTAGTAGCAGAAGTAGGTAGAAGGTCAGCTGCAATGAGAGCGTCTCTCCTGTTGAGCAGCCCAAATGGGAGTAGCAGGGGAGCCGCCAGGGTAACAGAAGGAGCACCGGGCTTGTCATTTGTTTTTAAAGACTGCTTCCTGAAAGAACGTTTTAACCTCGTTTTAAAGGATTGTTGTTTTGTGTATTTTAACCTCCACATGTTTCTTTTATTGGATTATTTATTTGAACTGTTGAATGAACTGCACAGCACTTTTATTTGAACACTGACTGTTTTTGATTGTCTTTTAATAAAAGCACTTTGCACTTTGTTACACCATCCCCTTGCTCATTGTTATTGCCTCACTGTCTAGCTCATCGGTGACATTACCGACAGTGTTGTGTTCAAGGGCTCCCTAACAGCCGATGGGAGTATGGAGCAGAACCCACATCGTCACACAGAAATGTTTTATGATTGCTGCCTTAATAAATTAATCAAAGTCTCCAAATGCAGCCTGGCCCCAAAATCAAGAAGTAGTTTTCAAAGCTTGTATAGGCTGAAATGGACCAGCCTGAAAAAATCTCAATAGTAAAAGGGGGAACCCCAGTCCACAATAATGAAACAGAGTTTCTTTAAAAAAAAAAAAAAAAACTATATATATATATATATATATATATATATATATATATATATATATATATATATATATATATATATATATATAATTACAAACAAAAATATATATACAGAGCTAGAGCGAAAGGAGCCGGAGATATTTACCAGAAGGCAAGCCAAAAATGACCAAAATCCAGTGTATAATCAAATAAAATGATTAAAACATAATAGCAGAATTCGAAAACCAGTAGGTTATAAAAAACACAGAATTCAAAAGAGGGGTAATTTCCAAATATCCAGGAAACAGAGGGAGAGCCGAACAAACTTTAACCAGAATCATTGCTTCAGCAGCCAAAATGCATTCTGCTAGTCCCTTAAATAGGGACACCTTGGGTTCCATTTATAAATAACATGGACAATAGGTACATAACTTAGCATTAATAACAAAGTAATAAATAAACCAAACCATACCGATTGAGGAATAATACAAAATACAAAGCTACCCAAGCACAATTTGCAAAATTTCATTTAAAAGATAAACAAATATACATTAAAGGAAAAGTTACTATCAGCTATCAGCTGGCTATTCCATAACAATGTGAAAAGCAAATTCAGTATAAACAATAATGGAAAGTTAAAATAGTTAAATTTGAATTTATGAAAGAGTAATGAATAGGGTCTAGTGAAGTTAACAACTTATAATGTTAAAATCCATGGCCAGCTGTGTTTCATGCAGACTTTTAGCGCCTTTTAGCATCTTAATTACACATTGGCTCCACCATGAAAATGAAGCAGCCCCTGCTAAATTTGTCCTGGCACGAACTTTGATTCACAGCTGAGTTATTTAATTTTTAACAGCCACTCATACGTGGAGCATGAATGTCAAAAAAATTTAGTTTTTAGTACATTAATGGAATTTAAGTTTGGATACTTTTCAGCATGGTTTCAGTTAATTAAGTTTTCAAATAACAAAGTATCATAAACTCTGGTTAAGTGTAAGTAGACAAATTCTACATTGAAATTACACCTCTTAGCATTTTAGTGTATAGTTTTTTTTCTAGCTACTTCTTAGTTTTATGTCTTGTTTAGCTGGTGATCTAAACCATGATCCAAAACAGTTATTGACACATTTTGGAATTACATTAACCCTTTTGATATTGTGAGGGACGGCGGCGGTTCAGTCCAGCCGGGCAACTCTCCTGGTCGGCAACGGTTCCCCAGATTCCCTCAAAGCATCCTGGGACATGAAGTCCATTTCCTCAGCCCCGTTAGGTGCTGTGGGTGTCGCCACGGGGAGCTCACAAAGAACCTGGGGACTCCTACTGTTACGACAACCCGGAAGTACTTCGGAGTCATGTGGACAGAAGCCCGCAGTACTTGCGGGCTACTTGAGGAAGGATGATGTGGCGTTTAACCCAGGAGGAATACTTCCGGGTCATGGACTATTTAAAGGTCTGCTGAAGACCCAGCAAAGAGAGCCGGAGTTGGGTGGTAGAGTGACAGATCTGCTGGGAGGAGTGGAGGATTGTGATTATTGATTATTGTTTATTATTATTGTATTATTAGAGAATTGTGGAGTGTGCAGTGCTTTGTGCACTTTATTTGAAGAAATTATTAAAGAATTCTTCTTGGTGCTTTTACAAGTGTGTCCCGGACGTCTGTCTGTGGGGTTTCACGGGGCAACAGCGCCTCTAGCGTCCACAATATTTACAAGTCCCATTATAGTACTATCTATCTATCTATCTAGTAAACACCAAAGTAATGACATTTTCAGAATAACAAATACTTTTTGTTGGACTGGACAAACGTTCATACAACATCATGTTTAATGGATTTCGTTTTAATGAAATGTAAATTTCTGTATGCATACCAGTATTTCTATAAAAAAAGTTACAAATAATGTTTCATTGTCAAATGAAATATTTTTTTGCAATTTAAGAAGCGCTGTTTTTGATACAGGTATTGTCAAGCTTGGGTCACAGAGTTAGTTGCACAAGAGACAGAAAGGTGAGTCCAGGTTTTCAAGGAAAATACAAGTACATTATTACTGTACAGAGTTCATTCAAAATAAGAGCTGTTACTTAACACAGCACTCAAGATAGGAAACACAACACATGTAATCATACTGCTTTAGCTCCCATCTTCAGAATAGAAGAACAGCAGTGGCTCAGAATCATTGCTGTGGCAAACCAGGAGAGTATGAGGAAGAGCAGGTCAAAGCCTGGTGTTAAATGTTGTAAACATCATGCAACAATCACATTATGTGTTAAGCCTGATCCTGCAGACTGTTTATCAGACACAGCTGAGCAGCTACAGAGCTGTCCTTTCACTGCTGCATTTCAGATAACGAATCACAGTGACCCTGATCATAATACAATATGTATTTTCCTCATATCCGTTATAATGAAATTTTCATTATAACAAAATATTGTTATGGTTCCATAAATTTTGTTACAATGAGATTTCATCTATATTTAAATTTTTGAAAAACTTTTTTCCCTTGATACCTGTGAATATTTTAATTATTTAGAAATCATTCATTGAAGACTTTTTTATTTTTGAGTTTATTATGTTCTGGTTAAATATGTTTTACCTTTTTTGCTTTTTAAACCTTAAATTTTTTTGTTTGCTTATTAAGAGCTATTTTACTTAGGCAAGCTCAAATTATGGTATCATAGGGGGCCAGATGAATGAACAAGCCCCTTGGTATTCTGGAAAGAGATCTTGGTTTAGACACTTTTTAATATGTTTTTACATGTAATACTGTATGAATTGCACCTACTGTCATGTCTATCCAAACAAAACAACTCAGAAGATCAATTTGGTCACCATTCTGTACACTTATTCTTCAAAGAAATAGGTCTGGAAAATTCAGATTTTGTTGAGATATCTTAAAATAGAGTGTGCTGTGTGACATTTTTACAAATTGTGCAATTTTGACTTAAGGACATTAGACAATTTTCAAAATCATTTATCTTAAAATAAAGAAGCAATCATAGAACTTGAGTTAATGAATGATTTACTGTTTCAAATTTACCTTAACTGAAGTTATTTTAACTTTATTTTAACAGTAAAACCCTATGTAAGTTATTAAAATACCCCACACAAATTGAGTCATGCATGTGCATTAGGAATCACACTTGGCTGGCATGAACCACTGCAACCCCAAATCACTTCTTCTGCAGCTTGATTTCTTAACAGATCATTTACATAAACTTTTAACCACAAAAATGAAAAACGCAAGGAAGGAAAATAAAGTCACTTAACTTATTAGGAATTTAATGAAAAGGGAAAGAATCCCTCAAAGTATGACTCTGGAAGACAAAAGAATTTTTTAAATGTTTTATTGAATAACATTCCATACAAACAAGTCCAATTTTACAAAACTAGGTTTGAATCAAATCAACCCCCACCCATGAGAAAAAGAGCTAGGCAGCGTAAAACTTTAATAGTAGGAAAAATAAATAAATAAATACAATAAAAGGGGACGAGAATCCACTTCCTCAATTTAAATGCTTATTCTAAAATGTTATTGATTAGATCCTGCCAAGTTCTAAAAAAGATTTGCACAGATCCTCTAAGTGAGAATTTGATTTTTTTTTTCCAATTTCACATAATATATAACATCAGTTACCTACTGACTTAAAAGAGGTGGGTTAGGATTCTTCCAGTTGAGCAAGATAAGTCTACGTGCTAATGAAGTGAAGTAAAGGCAATTACAGTTTGTTTGTGCTTCTCCACCTTAAGCCCATCTGGGAGTACACCAAACACAGCTGTTAATGGATTAGGAGAAATTGTGACACCCAGGTTGTCTGAAAGGCATTTAACGATTTTGGTCCAAAACTTGGTGCACGCCCAAAACATATGGCCCAATGAGGCTGGAACTTGATTGCAAAGTTTACAGATTGGATCTTGGCCTGGAAACATTTTGGATAATTTTAAACAAGACAGGTGTGCTCGGTAGATGATTTTTAAGTTGAATAATTATATGCTTTGCGCATATGGAGCTCAAGTGAATTCTGTGCATTGCTGCCTTCCACTCCATTTCTGAAATGTTGAGTGAGAGATCTTTTTCCCACTGTACTCTGGGATCTTTGAAAGGAAAGGACTTTAAAATGTTTTGTATATTACAGAAATGCTGTCTGAGTCCTCAGGACTGATCAATATGGTAGGTCAATATACGTAGGAGGTGAGGAAAATTGGTCAGGTATTGTTTAGCAAAGTTTCTAATTTGTAGGCAGTGAAAGAAATGTGCTGTTGGAAGGTTAAATTTGGAATGTCATTGTTTGTAGGATGTGAAGACATTGTCTATGTACAGATCTCTAAGTGATTTAACCATGAATATTTTCCAGACATTACAAATTGCGTGCATTTGAGAGGGTGGAAAAAAATGGTTATCGTGCAGAGGTGCCACAGATAAAAGCTTCTTTATCTTGAAGTACTTCCTACATTGGTTCCATATTATGAGTGAATGAGGCACAATTGGATTTAGTATATTAGCATTAATTTGTATTTATTGGGGTACAAAGCAAGTAATATAAAGAAATATTGCATAATTGTATTTCTATTGCAGACCAAGCCTGTGTATGTTCATCTATTTGTGTCAATGCCCAAGTTTTTATAGCTTGTATATTTGCCAACCAGTAATAAAACTGGAAGTTAAATAGTGCCATGCCACCTTCTGCCTTAGGTCTTTGTTGGGTCGCCCTTTGGATATGTGGATATTTCGAATTCCAAATAAATGAGTCTATGATTGAATCAACTTCTTAAAAATGATTTATTGATGTATATTGGAATGATTTGAAATATAAAAAGAAGCTTAGGAAGGATATTCATCAGTGTTAATTCTTCCAGCTAAAGTGAGATGAAGGGTAGACCATCTATGCAAGTCTTGCTTAAGTTTTTCCATGCAGACAGCAAAATTTTGTTGATAAAGAGCTATATGTTTACTTGTGATGTTTACCACCAAGTCATTTAAACTGATCTGCGATGATAAAAGGGAAAGCGTCCATCTAGTATTGTGTGTTAGAGAGTTCACTGGAAAAGGCACACTCAAATTAATTCTGAGACCAGAAATCTGCAGCCACAGTATTTTGTGGGTCTGATATATATAGTACCATATCATCTGCATATAGTGAAATTTTCTATTCAAGTCCTTCTCTGATAATCCCCTTTATCTCATAAGCTGCCAGAGGCTCAAAGGTGACTGCAAAAAGCAGTGTTGACAAGAGGTATCCTTGTCTATTACCACGTTCTAGTTTGAAGTAGTCTGAAATAATGTTAATTCAAACTGAAGCTTTTGGACTGGTATATAGTAATTTGATCCATGCACAAATGCTTGAGAGAAACCCATATTTCTCCAATGTAGTGAAAAGGTAGTTCCATTCAACCATATCAGATGCTTTTTCTGCATCCAACGATAATAATATCTCCAAGGTGTTAGACTTTGTGGATGAATATATTGTATTAAACAGTTGTTGAAGAGTGGAAGCTAAATGTCTGCCTTTAATAAATCCATTTTGGTTTTGTGATATTAACAAAGGAAACATTTTCTCAATCCTTCTAGCTAGGACTTTGGAGAGTATCTTAACATCAATATTCAGAAGTGAGATTGGTAGGATTGAGGTAGAATTTTATTGTCTCTAGCTTCTGTAAATGTTGCTAATAAATGGGGAGCTAACTTAATTGAGAATTTTTTATAAAATTTGGCAGGGTAGCCATCAGGGCCTGCTGCTGTCCCACTCTGAAGTGACTTTATAGCATCTAGTAATTCTGATAGTGCCAGAGGTTTATCCAATTCCTCTGCACTGAGAGTATCTAGTTGTGATATCTGTAATGTATCCAAAAAATGCATTAGGTTGTGTCTAGTCTTCTTTAAACTGAGTAGAATATAAGTACTTATAGTAGTCTCTAAATGTATTACATTTTTGCAGTCAATGACTTTGTCTTCATCTGTGTTGATAATTGCTGATATTGCATTGTGTATTTCCTGCTTGTGGATTTGTTGAGCTAAGATCTTATTAGCTTTCTCTCTGTGTTCATAATAATGATATCATGATTTAAAAATGAGTTGTTCTGTTTCTTTAGTTGTCAATAGGTTGAGCTTGTATGCAGTCTTTTCCTATGAAGTGCCTCGTTTGGACACCTGACATTTTTTTGATCTATTCTGGTAATTTCACTGATTAGCTCTGATACCTTCTTGGTTTCCAAATTATTTTGGTGGGAAAGATATGAAATAATCTGTCCTCTTAAGAAAGCTGTCAAGAGTTTTCCAGAGTATTCCTGCAGAGACCTCTGAGGATGTATTTGTCTCTAAAAATATATATATTTGCTTGGATATAAATTCTGTACAGTTCTCATCTGCTTATAGAAGTGGTTTAAGATGTGAGATGAGTATGTGGGGCACAGTGATTTTATCTCCATGATCACAGGGGCGTGGTCGGAGATAACAATAGTGTCGTACTTGCAAGATTTAATTGTATGCAAAAAATTGTTATCTATAAAGAAATAATCATTTCTTGAGTAACAGTGATGCACTAGTGAGTAAAAGGAATATGCTCCTGAGTTTGGGTTTAGAAATGTTCAGGGGTCTAATAAGTTGTGATCAGTTGCAAACTGTGTAATTGTTTTTGCAGTGTTAGATGTCATCGCCCCTGTGGCAGGAGACCTATCTAGGTCTGGATTTAAAACACAATTAAAGTCCCCAGCCATTATAATTTTATGAGTGTTCACATTGGGAATAGATGCAAATAAATTTTAGATGAAGTTCCTATAATCCACATTGGGTGCATAGATATTAATCAAAATCACTTTGCAGTTAAATAAATTACCCATGACGATCACATATCTTCCTTCAAGATCAGATACTACATCTGATACTACAAATGAGATTGTTCTATGTATAAGAATTCCCACACGTCTAGTTTTCTTTGTAAAGCTGAAATAGAATATTTGGCCAGTCCAGTCTGTGTGCAGCTGAAACTGATCCTTGCCTAATAAGTGGGTCTCCTGTAAAAGTACTATTTTAGTGTTTAGACCTGTTAGATGAAAGAATACTTTCTCCTTAATTTGTGATTGAGACCTTTAACATTCCAGCTCACAAAGTTAACTGTTTGGTCATAGAGACATTGCTTTTGAACTTTTGTTGTAATTTTGTAGACTTAATTTAAGAGTACATTATTGCCTAAGACAGCTTTGACCTTAATTTCCCATTTTTCCAAGAGTTATTGCCATGAAGCCTATTGTTATGTTGGCACTTATAAAGATTAAAAGGATAGATTAGAAATAGCTTACACTCTTTCTCTGCCATTTTAATGTTAACTTGTTGTTTTCAGGGAGAGAGGGGATGCTGTCACTAACCATATCCTCTCTTTTTCCTCTAGCAACACCAAGAAGATGCCTCTGGAGGGCACTTGATCTTGTCCCTTTCCGTGTTTTCTGCAAGCTGACAGAAGGAGACATGTCTCTGCGAGCAGAGCACAACAGCAATCCTGTAACCTGAAATGACCTGAACTTGAACTAAGCCCGACTGTGGTGAATTTGTTGTTATTATTTTGTTGGCTTTTCTCCTGGGGGAGCCTGTATTTCCATTACAATGTTGAAGAAGTAAACAGGGATGACTGATTTGGCGCCCCAACCTCCCTCTGCTTGGAACTTGCAATTCCTCACTTGTTCACAATGGTTATATTTTTTGTTTGGGATTAGAACTACATGCTCACTACTACATTTCATTCCCATGTGTTTTTATTACTGTACTGTACAATGGTGTTTGCTGTTGCTGTTACTTTTATCAGATTATTCCTCTGGATCTTGGAATGGGATCTTGTGGTGAAAGGAATGCAGTAACATCAACAGTTATACATCAACATCTTTGACATATTCCAAGGAAATTATGAACATTAAAATTGACCGTACTGTACAGTGACCAGGGAAGGACTAGCTATGCCTTTGGTTAAATAGAATGTGATGTTATGGTTTTGCCTGAGTTATGTCTTTGAGGTCTGCTCCAGTGAGAAGTCAAGCAAAACGAGAGCTTTTATTACTAAAAAGATTACAATATGCAAGCTTTCAATGCGACTCAGGCCCCTTCTTCAGGCAAGATGTAATCAGGTCTGCTCCAGAAAGAGAGTTTAGAAAATCCTGGATCTCCCCTCACATTATGGCCATTTCACACCAGCGGATTATCTGATGCCAGAACATTGGATTTCATTCAGCTTACACAATCCCAGATAGGATGATTTGCATTTGCACGTTCTCATATCAAACTGTTAAAGCCCAAATGAACAGCTAATCAACCATGGATTACAAATTTGAAAAAAACCTTCATCCCAGCAGAGAAGCAGGTGTTGGTGGCAGCATATGAAGATTATCAGCACATCCTTCAAAAAGGTGCAATACAGAAGCAACAACTACCAAGGAAAGGGACATAGAATGGACAAATATCACAAACAGAGTGAATGTTTATACATCTGTGTAAGCTTTGCAAAATCTACCCCTAATGATGTTACCTCAATTGATATACATGTACACTCAAGTAATCAATGTGTTCAGTTCTTGCAATACAAATGAAATTAAAAAGGAGTAAGACCTATGATGTTAAGTGTTCAGAATGCATTGAGATGTTATAATCATTACTGTGAGACATATCAGATGTTATTCTGCATGCATTAAACCCAGTACTGTCCTATAATTACATGCCAAAAGAGACCAAAGGTTAATTACTTTCGGATGTAAATCTGCAACAGAAGCCTTGGAACATCACCTCTTTGCATAGTACCTTACCCGTTGTGTGCACACCCTGGAAATTTGACCTCAGCTTTTGTAATTATGTGTGTGGCGTAATTTATTATTTTAACAGACCAGAAGAGGATACATTGATATTTGTGCTGAGTGTCCAACATACACACTTGGACTTCTGTATGTACCTGCACATTGATGTTTTGAAAAGATTTCCTCTTTACATACTGTAGTTGTAATGATATTTGACTATTCTGCCTATCAACTGCTATGACTGACTAAGTAGTGAAGTACATATAGTTCTACATGAGTAATTAAGTTAGTTAATATGTGTTTAGTGTATCCTCTTCTCGGTATCCTCAAGTGGCACTTGACAGTAGAGCAGTGGCACCAAGTTGTTTGTCAGCTTATAGAAAAGTCGTCTCAGATAAAGGAGCACTGGAGACATCGGGTAAAAAGGTTCTTTCACCATTGTGGCCGGCCCAGCACTGTCTCAGCTATAGAACGGCCAGTAGAGGGGAGTGGGCTTGTTGGCTGAGGTGTTTTAGGACTCTATGTTTGGCTTGCCTCTGGCTCCTTTTCTGCAATCTGGAAGTGGTTCTACAATTAGCAGATGGTCAGATATTGTTTTTCATTTATGTTAATTAGTTTCTACTTTATTTTGATGTACTATAACAAATATGTATCCTTATATGTGATAGTTCTGTATTTAGTGAGTGGTATAATCTATTCCTGCATTTTTTATTGAGAGTTGTGGTGCTCTGCACCTGCACTTTGTTAGAAGAACTGTGCAAGAACAAAGTAGTTTGTATTGTTGTATTGTATTTCTGTGGTGGCAATGATAGATTGGTCATATAGCTCTGTGAAGAGGATTACTTGTGTTCTGTTTTGTATGTTGTATTTACCTCATTTTTGACACCCATTACCCTCCCAGCCTACCTGGAAGGGGGTCTCTCTCTGAATTACTTTTCCCAGGATATCTTCCATTTTTTGCCCCACTAGATTTGTTTTTGGTGAGTATTTTTCTTGTCTTCTAAGATAGTCAAAGGCTGGTTGACTGGCAAAAAGGGCCTGGTAAAACTCACTGAATCATTCCTTGTGTGACTTTGGGTTATACATGAAAAAATTGTTCTTGTTGTTGTATGCTGCAGTAGTGGTTATTAGGGGTTATAGATTAATAATTATAAGGTGGTCACGATAAAAGCAACACATAATAAGAAAAGAAACATGTTGTCTGTCTCATCATGATTCTGTTGTTTGTGCTCTTTAAAAGAAAAAAACAGTGCAATAGTCTTCTTCATTGACACTTCACATATACATATAGATATGTATTCCATTAAATTAGGAAATCCCATAATTCATGTATTCGTTTAGCAGATACTTTTATCCAAAGTGATTTACAAGGGGTACAGTGTTATTGAGAAACATTCATTGAGTAACTAAAAGTGCCACACTGCAAGATACAGTACTTTAAGTGAGTAAAAATAAGAGAGAAAAGGATGACAAAGCCATGAGTCAGAAGTGCTTTAGGCAATCATAAAATCTTTCAATGAAATGAATTACAATAAAATACAGTAGTATTAGCCTTATCCTATTAAAGATCCCTGAATTGAAACTGCATTAATAAGCATTTTAGGCATGGGTATTCGAAGAGGGAAGTCTTTAGAAGCATTTCTTTAAAAGGTAAGGATTCTTCTGAAGTGATGAAGTTGGGCAGCTCATTCTACCAGTGAGTCTGTTATCAGTTTTTTTCATTATAAGAGAAGTGCGTGTTTAAATTAGTTTGCACTCCCTGCGATTCTGTGGATTTCCAGTTTAAAGGTGGTTAGTTTTTTCCCTATCTTGGGAAGACTACCTATTTGTGCAGACTCTGCTTCAAAGTCAGGCACACATTTTAGATCACCCTGTATATCTTTCCTTTCCTGATATGTGCAGCACCTCAAATGTTGAGTTTCTGTGTTGATTGGTCATTCACAAAGAGTCATGACATTTCAACATTTTGTTGCCTTTCTCTGCTTCTTAAATAGTACAGTCAAGATCAGCATTTCTGACAAGACATTTTAAGTAATTCTTAACATAATCAGATTATTTTATTAATTATTGCTGCTTCAAAATTTTATTCTTTAATGTTAAACCTGATATTCACAAATTAGACTACATTGGTAGCCCCAGTAACTGAGCTGGATTTCGTTAAATCTTTTTTTCTGTAAAGGAGAAAGCCTGAGCTTATTCAAATCAAAAGAGGGATAGTAAAATATATACTGGTCTATCATCTCTGGCCTCATGGATCATGTAATTCTGACTTTCTCTGTTCCAGAAACAAAGGTTTGGCAAAATCCCATTTTTTAAAAATACAGTACATTTAGCTCGATGTCCATGGATCCTGACTTAGGAGAATTTCACACTAATCCTTCTTTCTGGAATACTGTATATATTTGTGTATAAGTTGGGTCTTAAAACACTAAAAATCAATCATAAAATCAGACCCCGACTTATATGCCTGTTCAAAAATGCAACAGTGCCTCCACTGAAGTAGGCGGTGCAGTCATCAGATATTGATACACTTGTTCTAAACAACGCCTGCGCTTGCCGTTGCTCTGAAACACTGCCATTTAAGCTTTTACTGATGCATCCAATTTCTTGTCATAATTCTGTGATGGCAAGTTTCTTGGCACAGATAATGCGGATGCAACAGACTGGCGCATTGCAATTTCAAGTTGCTGTTCAAAGCTGTCAACAGCACAGACGTCAATGAACTCTGCCCCATCCCGGCATTCGTGAGCTGCACAGTGCAGACACCTCCCAGTCCACTGTGCTCAGTCTTAGTGGGAGCTGGGAGACTGACTGCTGCTGGTCTGATGTTGAATGAATTAATGAGCAACACACCACAATGTGGGCCAAAAAAACATGCCACTTAATTATTTTCAACTATAACTCTGTTAATTCTTAATCAGTTTTTACACTTTTACATGCTATATATACGAGCTTGGCCGTTTCCGTTTTTCCGAGAATTATAGCAGTTTCATTCCCGGGAATGAATTCCCTAATCATAATCTCTTGTACCAATAGCGTTAGTTTTCTGCATTCGACTTATACGACTGACATTATAAAATACCAGAAATTATATGGTAAAATCAAGCCCCGACTTATCCGCAGGAGAACTTAAACGTGAGTATATACAAAGGTTACTACAGTTAACGAAAACTAAAATCAAAACTGAAACTATTACTAAAAAAAACATTTTTATAAACTGAAATAAAATAATTAACAAAACCAAAATGAAAAACTAAATGAAACTATTAAAGTAGCTGGAAAGACTAACTGAAATAAAATAATAATTTACTAAAATATTTTTAGTTTTCATTTTTGAATGAATATTCTTGCTGTTAGTCTTTAACCTTTGTAAGTTTTCTCTAAAACAGAAAGTCATCCACCACGAGCTGCCCGCATATATTCATCCAGTGAACAGTGGCTGGTGACGGAGGGCGGCTGTTCACATAGCATTTGTGGTGACAGAGCAAGCTGATTGCGGGTGCGTAAAGCGTGAGACATAGAAAGCGATTTATGTGCCGCCTTTCTTTGTGCTAGTTGTATATCAAGATGTAATTCAAATGGCTGAAATCAGAATGTGCTGGTCAACAAAACGTTTACCATATGGACAGAAAAATCACGATTGAGTAACGTTTCAGTTTATTTCTCAGGTGTCTGCTTTTTGTTGACAGCAATTCACCTGCCACTTCGCACAGGAGAAATCGTTTTTTACTTTCTCATATACGAATTTTAATGTATAGTAATCATGAAAAAATTCAACCTCGATATTTTGATGAATCTTGACATTATAGGCCAACCAGTGTCCAACAATACTGTTTTTTGGAATTGTGTGTGTGCGTGTGTGTGTATGTGTGTGTCTGTGTGTAAACACGATAACTCAAAAACGCAACTAGATAGATGGATGAAATTGGGCATGTGGTTGTAACACCACAGTTGTAGATCTGTTTTAACTTTTGGGCCAAATTCATCACCCAGAAGTGGTACTTTACCTGAATATATACTTGACTTTTTTTTTTTATACAGCTGCAGAGTCCGATTTATTCAACTTTACTTTTATAATAATTGTTCAATATATTATTAATTTGATTTGTTGTTGATGGTTCCTTAATGTACATAATATAAAAATATAATTATTGTCTTGCGGTTTACTCCTCAAATATCCATCCCCATATCTGAGTATACAAGAAAGTCGAGGGGAGAGCACTCCCAGTTTTTGAAAATAAAACGGCACTGATCGAGAGACTGACTAGGCCATCATACAAGATCAGCGTATTGTTGCTGACCAATTACTTTTGCTTTAAAAACATCGTTTAACAACGAAGCGATAAAAACAAAGGTAGAGAGTCTGACAAGTGATGAAAAACTACTACATACTAATGGGTTTTTGTGTTTATTCCATATTTATTAATTTATCTTTTTTAGTTCATAGTTCATAGTTCATTTTTAGTTCATATTCACAACTCAAAATACCTGATATTGTGAAAGTAATCCATTAGCAGAATTATATTTTAAAATATTTGTCTCCCTTTTTTCAATGTTTTTCTCTCTCTCTCTCAAAATATCATATTCTTTTTGTTCTTAATATCAGCCTTATCATACATATTGTATACCAGGGATTTTTCCTGCCTTGCATCCAAACCTGCTGCAGTAGGCTCCGGGTTTCCTGCAGTCCTACTCTGGATAAACAAGTTTAGATAATGTATATGTTGTTCTTAATTTCAGATGCTGTCTCTGTTGTTTTATGCCTGTCCATACTCCTATTACCTACTCTTGTTCTGCTCATTATGGGTTTACTGTCCTTTATGGTGATTTATTCAAGACTCACTGCCCCTAACCTTGACACTACATGGTTGTTGTTCTTTGTTTCCCTCAATACAGCTATGTGGGGTCTGCACACTCATTCAAGTCTAAGAGCCCTGTTCTTCCTATTTTCATGAGAAAATATTTAAAAATTATAAAATTGTGTAAAATTGATCATATTCAGTGTCTAGTTTTGATTATGCTTGTTTTTATCAGACAGAAACAAAACCAGATAGTAAACCAGGCAGTGTAGTAAGCTTCCACTAACATTAAACTCGTATCCAAATCTGTTAAGTGTACAATTCTGTCCGATTGTGACACAAAACTAACTCAGTAGATGTTCCATGCCATAATTACTAAAACTAAAACTGAAACTAATATATATAAAAATAAAATAGAAATGTCTTTGTGAAATAAAAACTAAACTAAAACTAAACTGAATTTCCAAGTAAGGTCAGAAAAAATATAGAAATAAAAACTAATATAAAAAGGCAAAACTATAATAACCTTGGTATATACAGTAGCTTCTTGTTTACTTTGTTATTTTTTGCAAATTTTTTGTTGATCTTGTTAATGAAAATATTATTTTTATATTTTTATTTTGCTGTTTTCAATTATTTTGTAATTTTGTTTTTATTCTTTTATTATGTTAGTTTAGCTTGGTATCTTTCTGTTACTCTGTCTGTTTAGCCTGCGGGGCGGGACACTTCAGCTGTGCTAATGGCATTGCTTTCTGAGGCAACTTTTATTGTTTGACCTATTTTGTATACTTGGTCTTTGGCCTTTATTTTTAGCCATTTTTGTTTTAATTTTACCTTGACCTTTTTCATCTAATTCTATTTTAGAGCTTTATCATCTGTTTTCCTTGCCATTTTCTAACCCTTTTTTACTTTCTAAACTATCATTAATTTATTTGTTTGACTTATTAAGCTAAACTCATCTTTTTGTAGCTCATGGTTCTTCCTTCTGATATTTAAACACGAAACCACAACATCTGACCTTTTCTAATGACTGTGAGCACTCAGAGCATTCTTTAGCTGCCTTCCTTTAAACTGAAGTTTTGTTTTTTGCTTCTTACCCTTAACATTGTTTATACTACAATTTACTGAGGTTAACAGTGGTAGAATATATATATATATATATATATATATATATATATATATATATATATATATATATATATATATATATATATATATATGGGGGTCCTTGGGTTGCAACGTTTTGACATACGACGTTTCAAGTTTACAATGCTCACTCCCATAAAAACGTAAAAAATTGAGACGTGTTTCGGCTTACATCGTTACCATCATACTTACAGACAACGTGGGCGAACTAGTTTGGTTGCGCGCAGTGGAAGAATACGCAGTAACGCAGCTTATGAGTGAGGGAGTTGGCGAACTAGTTTGGTTGCGCACGGCACAAGTCTTCCATTTGTATTGCTTTGTTTGGTGACTTTTTGGCCCTTATCATGGCTCCTTAACGAAAGTCAGAGTCTTTAGATGGTAGTGTTTCAAAGAAGAGGAAAGCCCTCACAATGGAAGCGAAATTAGTCATTATAAAGAGATGAGAAGGAATAACGGTTAGGTTTTTTTTACACTCATTTTTTGTAATTTTTTTCTGTTACTACAGTACAGTGTACAGTACAGTATATTTTTTTCCTTTTTTTGTGGCTTAGTTGTGTTTTTATGTTATAGATTATGATTTTGCAAATGTGTTAGGATAGGTAAGTGACTTAGGCTAGGATGTGTTTCGCACCAAAATTCGGGTTACATCACTGTTGTAGGAACGGAACTATGTCGTAACCCGAGGACCCTTGTATGTATGTGTATATATATATATATATATATATATATATATATATATATATATATATAGGCATATATTATAAATACACAGCATAGCACAAGGAAGTACAGTGGTGTGAAAAACTATTTGCCCCCTTCCTGATTTCTTATTCTTTTGCATGTTTGTCACACAAAATGTTTCTGATCATCAAACACATTTAACCATTAGTCAAATATAACACAAGTAAACACAAAATGCAGTTTGTAAATGGTGGTTTTTATTATTTAGGGAGAAAAAAAAATCCAAACCTACATGGCCCTGTGTGAAAAAGTAATTGCCCCCTGAACCTAATAACTGGTTGGGCCACCCTTAGCAGCAATAACTGCAATCAAGCGTTTGCGATAACTTGCAATGAGTCTGTTACAGCGCTCTGGAGGAATTTTGGCCCACTCATCTTTGCAAAATTGTTGTAATTCAGCTTTATTTGAGGGTTTTCTAGCATGAACCGCCTTTTTAAGGTCATGCCATAGCATCTCAATTGGATTCAGGTCAGGACTTTGACTAGGCCACTCCAAAGTCTTCATTTTGTTTTTCTTCAGCCATTCAGAGGTGGATTTGCTGGTGTGTTTTGGGTCATTGTCCTGTTGCAGCACCCAAGATCGCTTCAGCTTGAGTTGACGAACAGATGGCCGGACATTCTCCTTCAGGATTTTTTGGTAGACAGTAGAATTCATGGTTCCATCTATCACAGCAAGCCTTCCAGGTCCTGAAGCAGCAAAACAACCCTAGACCATCACACTACCACCACCATATTTTACTGTTGGTATGATGTTCTTTTTCTGAAATGCTGTGTTCCTTTTACGTCAGATGTAACGGGACATTTGCCTTCCAAAAAGTTCAACTTTTGTCTCATCAGTCCACAAGGTATTTTCCCAAAAGTCTTGGCAATCATTGAGATTTTTCTTAGCAAAATTGAGACGAGCCCTAATGTTCTTTTTGCTTAACAGTGGTTTGCGTCTTGGAAATCTGCCATGCAGGCCGTTTTTGCCCAGTCTCTTTCTTATGGTGGAGTCGTGAACACTGACCTTAATTGAGGCAAGTGAGGCCTGCAGTTCTTTAGACGTTGTCCTGGGGTCTTTTGTGACCTCTCGGATGAGTCGTCTCTGCGCTCTTGGGGTAATTTTGGTCGGCCGGCCACTCCTGGGAAGGTTCACCACTGTTCCATGTTTTTTGCCATTTGTGGATAATGGCTCTCACTGTGGTTCGCTGGAGTCCCAAAGCTTTAGAAATGGCTTTATAACCTTTACCAGACTGATAGATCTCAATTACTGCTGTTCTCATTTGTTCCTGAATTTCTTTGGATCTTGGCATGATGTCTAGCTTTTGAGGTGCTTTTGGTCTACTTCTCTGTGTCAGGCAGCTCCTATTTAAGTGATTTCTTGATTGAAACAGGTGTGGCAGTAATCAGGCCTGGGGGTGGCTACGGAAATTGAACTCAGGTGTGATACACCACAGTTGGGTTATTTTTTAACAAGGGGGCAATTACTTTTTCACACAGGGCCATGTAGGTTTGGATTTTTTTTCTCCCTAAATAATAAAAACCATCATTTAAAAACTGCATTTTGTGTTTACTTGTGTTATATTTGACTAATGGTTAAATGTGTTTGATGATCAGAAACATTTTGTGTGACAAACATGCAAAAGAATAAGAAATCAGGAAGGGGGCAAATAGTTTTTCACACCACTGTAGCTCTGACCCTTCAAACCTAGAATAACACTGAGAAATATTTTAAGTTAAAATGATTGGTTTATTAAATACACTATAAACCACAAAAGGAGAAAAGTAGGGTCAACACAAAAGTGAAACCCTTTGTAGCGCTTATTATATTGGCCATGAACCACTGTCTGCCCAGTTAGTGTATTACCTACTTGTTCACCTCAGATATATGACGAATCTTTCTCACCCACTGTCTCTAGACCCTGGCCTCTTTCCCTTCCAAGTTCAGCTGTCATACTGACTTTAGATTCAAAGATACCCTGTTCTCTAAGGTCAAAGTAACTTACATGTTTAAGAACACCCTGACTTTGCTTTGGGCTATGGGTTCCTCACAGTTCTGCCCCCATCCAAGCAGGTGAGCTTACAAGGGTTAAGGAGAGCATGCCAGATAACCTCCATTTGGAGGTAAAGTTAGAACTTACTTTGCAACAATTGTGCCTAATGAGAATGACCTCTTCAGAAACAGATTGGGAGATAAGGAAAAAAAGGTTCAAAAGTAGAATTATCTAAGACAAGATAGGAATTCGATGGATAGAAAATTAGAAATTGCAGACCAGAATGTAAGTACTGAGGGACATTACTAAAACATATTGATAAAAAGTCCTGTGGTTTTAACCTGGCAGAACTGGCAGTAAGAGTCACCAGACAGCTATGACATAGTTTAAGAGGGGCCACAAATGAGTGGTGCACACATTTAATCTGTATATTTTCATGGTTTGGGTTTTTGAAAGGTAATTATATTTTTGAACACTGAATTGCATTAAATTTGGGAAGTGAAGGGGTGATATTGTTGACAAAAGCTGGTAGGAAGCACAGAATGATAACACATATAGAGCAGATGCTGTACACAGAGTAGAAGTTAATGAGGTGGAAGAAACTACAGACCATGAGATGGAAGAGGGGAGGACAAGGGGATGCCATAGGCTTTATAAACAGATCTAAATTGAAGACATACAAAAAAGGAGGAAGAAGGAATGTCAAAGGAAGACCTTAAAACCTGGAGTGATGAGCATCAACTTCTAGAGATGTATAATGAAGAAGAACAATCATAGATTACAATTTTTGTTAAAGTCACATGCACGATGTATGAATTGTTAGTAATAATAAACATTGAAATAGGAGAATATGCTTTTGTAACTCATAGAATAATGACATGGAGCCTAAATATGCATGTATTTATTTAAATAGAAAAGTCAGGAAAAAACAAAGTTAGAATCCAAAGTTTAAAGTAAACAAAATAAAACCTGTTGCACCTATCGATGTTTCCCACATCAAAGTATATCTTTCTCATCCCCATTACATCTCATGACCCTGACCTCTTCCTTCCTCCAGTGAGTCTTCACTCCATCTGTACTTTCTACACCACATTCAGTTATGCTTCTGGCATTTAGGTAGTTTAACATGTACTGTACCTAAATTGTGATAGAATGAATGTAAGAAAACATAATATGTTGAACAGCTTGTTTACATCACCCAGTCTTTACTTTTGTATTATTGGCATAACTTTCTTGTCATGTACATTCTTCTTCATTTGAGCATGTGCATGAATTGAAGAAATAGTGCTAAAATGGGATATACTATAAATAAACTCTTTTAAGGGATCACTTAAAACACACATTAGATCTCGAATGAATGAAATATTCAAGTGGAAAATCTTTACTGAGTAATACTATATAATTAATTGAGAACAAAATGATGTAACAGTGGTCAATGGAAACCCAAATCACCAGCCCACTAAGGGCTGTATTCAACACCACACCGAAAATCAAAATCAAAAATTGAAATCACAGGCTGATACAATGCACATGAATTTCATCATGGCAACTCATAATGTGATTCAGTAATGTGTATGGCCCTTATGTGTCTGTATGCACTCCCAACAATGTATGGGCATGCTCCTGATGATTTAGCAGATGATGTCCTGGGAGATCTCCACTCAGACCAGATCAGGGCATCAGTGAAATGCTGGACAGTCTATGGCACTACTTGGCGGTGTCAGATGCATCAATACATAACATCTCATAGATTCTCAATTGGATTCAGTTTCTAGGGAATGTGCGGGACAGTCAATGACATCAATACCTTTGTCATCCAGGAACTGCCTACACATTATGGCCACATGAGGCCAGGCATTGTCCTGCACCAGCAAGAACTCATAGCCCACTGTAATAGCGCAAGGCCTGACAGTGGCTCTGAGGATTTCACCCCAGTTCCTAACAGTAGTCAGGTTACCGTTCCCTAGCACATGGAGGTCTCTGTGAACCCTCCAAGGATATACCTCCCCAGACCATCACTGACCCATAACCAAACCGGTCATGAAGGATAATGTTGCAGGCTGTATAGTGTTCATCATGTCATCTCCAGGCTCTTTCACGTCTGTTACATGTTCTCAGTGTGAACCTGCTTTCATTTATGAAGAGAACAGTGCACCAATGTGGAACAGCCAAATGTTGTATTCTCTGGTGAATGTCAATTGAGCTGCATGGTGATGGGGTGTGAGCACAGGACCTACAAGAAGACATTGGTCCCTTGAGCCATTCTCATGAAGTCTGTTACATATGTAGCCCATCTACTCTAACCGTGTGTAGAAGGGGGCCCTGAGTTCTTTACTCCAATGCCTAATTTGTTATGATTCTAAATACTTTAATATTTTGTGTTTCGGGTCACTATGAACAAAACATTACTAATTAATTCTATCAATACACTGGTCAGGTAATAACAAATGTCATAAGAATGAGTCGGAGACATCAGAAAGGTTTGGGGCAGCCACCCGTATATTATGCTCGGCTGCAAATTGCTCTTTTTAGGTACACGATCTGTATAGTTCGGAGTCCAAAACAGAACTGCCTGTGTTAAGGCAAGATGGCAATTTTAAAGGCCTGGAAAGGAAATGACGTCATCGTTGCAGGAACTGGGAGTGGTGTCCTAGTGTCCAGAAGTGACATCATCCTTGGGGGAAGCAAGAGGCGGGATTTCCCGGGAGAGGTCTGCAAAGGACTGAGAGAGATAGTCAGTACACTCTGCCGCCCCCTGGCCTGGCATAGAATTACAAGTGTTTAGGCCCTTCAGCTGTTTCCCATGTGCACGTGTGTGACACAAATAAATAAAGGTAGAAGAAGTTACCAGTTAACATTCGTTCCCAAACCAATAGTTTATATTACACAAACTTATAGTAAACACCAAGAAACTGGGTTATAAAACAGTGATAAACTCCCTGTTTAATTATAAACCAACAAAAACAATTAATAAACTGGAAATAATCAGGAACTATATTACACTATTAATAATAAAATAAAAACACATTCAGTCTTGTCACTCGTATTGACACAAAACATTACAGGCCTGATTCGGTGCTTGTGAGCGTTGTGACCAAAAACGTAGCGGTCATTTCACTCCACCAGGAGCAACAAATAAAATGAAAGAGGTACCTTACTTGGCAGTGGTGGTATCAGTCCAACAAATCTTTCTGACCCCTCTGCCTCTGTCCATGAGCAGGGAACCGCTGCTGAGCGAATCCGAAAACGTCTCCAAATAAGCGAACGTCCACCAGAAGCGCTTTGAGCTGAGTTAGCTGCTACCTCTTGACGCTGCTACTTCCCCTCGCTGAGTTAACGAGTGGATCTCTGCCGGATAGACACTGCGAACGTCTAGTCGAAATTCTCCGTCTATCTCAGCAGTTCGTATTCCGGTAAATTATCTTGCTGATAATTTGTCTCCCGAACTTTCTGCTACACCACCTCGGCATCATGCTCTTTTTCTTTTCTCTTCTCCATTCTTCTCCACAGCTGGTCCTTCCACCCCCTTCCGTTTTCTCTACCACATCCAGTTATCAAAATAAAAGTCTGCATAACCACATAAACGAACTAGTACACTGAAGTTAACAGTTTAAAATACAAACATTTACATTTTTACATCAATAACTTATTTACATCAACTAGGGGGCTCCGCCCCCTGCTCGCTTCGCTCGCCAACCCCTGGTGTTGGGAATGAAAAAGAGCGTGATGTATGAATGAGATATAGAATAGTGTGACGGTGTAGATGATGCAAATAGAAAGCAAACAATAAAGTGTGTGGCACAGTGTAAAGGTTTATTTGAAAATTTCTTTGTACACGCTGTTTAAGTGTAAAAGGTAATTCCAGCTCAGAACTTGTAAGGTCATTTAAGATGGTTATTGTTGTGATCAGAGTCAAGTTTGTCAGAGCTTAGAAAGAGTTGGGTCTCTCCAGGAAGTAATGGAATGACTTGGGTATTTATGTTTTCCACATTAATATTTTTTGGACATAATATAGTGCGTTGTGTTAAAAGGGGCATTTGGTCTAATGAGATTGCTGTTCCAAATCTCTCTGTAACTAAGTCGTCGCAGATAAAGGCTTGAGGAATTGTAATAATATGTGGCTGAAGTCTATCTGTATTGGTGAGTGTACCATCTCTCAGTTGTAATAAGCAATTGTTATGATCTGGTTCTGGACATCGTATCTTTTTTACTAACTGTATCTTTTGAAAGCAATGGCAATTGTCTGCGTATTTTAAGGTGCACTGAACAATAGCTGAGTGCATGGCATCTGGAAGAATAGCTAATCACTGTCTAAAATCTCCTCCTCATAAAAGTACCTTTCCTCCAAATCGAATATTATTATTCATAAACGTTTGTAGAAGTTTATGAATGGTGTTGAGTAAGTGACTTCATGCCATTGAACATTCATCAATAAACAACATTTTTTCAAGACGGATGTCACGTGCAGTGCCACCGTTAATGTTCATAGTGGATACCGATTTCTAGGATCTAATGTAGTTGATAAAGATTTCACTTTCAGGTACATCATCAGTTATAAGCTTCAGTAGATATTCAGGATATGAATGTAAAGGAGGCAGTCTAATTTGACCCTTTTGACAACAACGTGTAAATGTATAACTTGTATTGCCAGTTGTTTCTTCAGGGAAGTGAACTGAATGACAATGATTGCAAATGACATTCATTAATCCGAATGAATTTTCCTGGTGTATGTTTTCCTTGTGCTGTTTGAGAGGCGCGTCGTTGTATGTCCAGTATTTGGGACGTGTTGTTTTGGAGCTGTAATCGATTTGTCTGTGCTGTGTGAGAAGCCCGTTGTAGCCTTCGCTGCCATTAACGTATGTCTGAGACGGGAGGTGTTTCGTTTTGAATCCGTGCCTGTTGCGATGCAGCACTTTGATTGATAGTTTGCGTAATGTGGATCTAGGATGTAGATTTGTGCATATTTGTGTTGTTGATTTGTTTCAGGGTGCACTGTTCCAATGCGATGCAGTATCTGTGCACATATGCGAAAGCAGTATGGCCCATTGCCTTTTGGTGGCCTGATATTTACTCTGGTATATGCAAAAGCAAATGAACTATTGTAGGATCTAATGCAGTTCATAAAGTTTTTACTTTTAGGTACATCGTTAGTTAGAAGCTTTAGTTGAGCTTTGCGTTTTTGGAGTCGAGACATTTTTTCATTTAGAAATATGGATAAGTAATAAGGAGTATTGCACTCACTGTTAATATGGAGCCTTTTCTGCGGTTGAACGGTTAATAGTGCCTTATTGTAATGAGATCCACCTATGCTGCATAGCCGTCTATTTTGTTGTTTCTTTCGTGTTCGTGTGTTTGTTCCTGTTATCCTTTCCTTTTCGTTTTGTACCCGTGACCGTGTATTCAAGACTTGTTTCTTTCTCAGCATGCGAAATATGGATAAGTAATAAGGAGGATCGCAGTCACTGTTAATATGTTTCCTTTTCTGCAGTTGAACGGTTAATAGTGCTTTATTGTAAGGAGATCCACAAATGCTGACACCTATGCTGTCTAGTGTGAAGGTGTTGATGTTCACTTTAGAATATGTGGCTTTTGGTGTCACTTCTTATGGATGTGTGTGTGTGTGGGGGGGGGGGGGGGGGGGGGTTGAGGATTGTTGTCGCGCGAGCGTCTTCTTTCTGTTTGTGTTCCTGTGTCTTGTTGAATCCCCCTCTTTGTGTGTGTCCCGTCCCTTGCTTGTAGGGTCTGTGGGGTGGTTTTGTGTTCTTTTTTTTGTGTTCCATGGGCTTGTTGAATCCCCATCTTGGTGTGTGTCCCGTCCGGTGCCTGTAAGGGGGGGGGGGGGGGTGCCTTGCTGTTGTGCGCGGTCCTCTTTTTTTTTTTTTTTTTTTTTTTTTTGGGTCTAGTTTCGTGTGCAATGTGTTTCGTGCTTTGCTTGCGTTTGAATACTTTTTTATGTGCCTTTTCCTTTTTTCGGTGCTCTTTGCGCCTCATTTCTCCATTTTTCCTGTGCTCACTCCTTTTTTCTGTGGTCTTGTCCGCCTCTCGCGGCCCCTCATCCGCCTCTCTCGCCCTCTTTTGTCCGCCTTTCTCGGCTCCTCAGCCGACTCTCGCGGACTCTTTTTGCGCCTGCGCAGTACGTCTTTTTGCAGCTACGGCCCATTGCCGGATGTGCCTGCGTCCATCATCCGGTTTAGCATTCTCGGTTAGTAATATGGATCAGTTATTTAAGCACATTTCTACCTGGGCTACACATACACACCAATATTCAGCTGGAAGTCATTTTGTAGGGCTCTGGCATTGCTCCTCCTGTTACTCCTCACACAAAAAAACAGATACTGGTCTTGCTGCTGGTTTGATGCCCTTTCACGGCCCTGTCCATCACTCGTCATGTAACGGCCCTGGTAACTCTTCCATGCTCTTGAGACTGTGACACAGTAAGCCTTCTTGCGATGGAACATATGGATTTGCCATCCTGGAGGAGCTGAACTACTTGTGCAGCCTGTATCAGCTGCAGGTATCACCTCATGCTACCAGTAGTGACAAGGACACTAGCAAAATGCTAAGCTAGTGAAGAATCAGTCAGGAAGGATAAGGAAAGAGCAAGTGTCTGTGTCTAAGACCTGCAAAACCATTCCCTTTTGGGGGGGGTTGTCTTGCTGTTCCTTCTCCAGTACACCCTTTGTCACTTTAATTTGAACCAAAGAAGGTGAGGTTGATTCACAATCACTTATGCTTCCTAACTGGACAGACTGTGATGATTAAACGTTCCCTTAACACTCAGAGCAACCTGCTATCCAGGACCTTATTCAACCAAAGCTAAATAAAAGTCATTTAAAAGAAAATAAAATATGAGTGCACACTGAAAGCAGATTAACAGATCACTTTTATGAGATTGTGCATTTGATGTGTTAATGTGCTGCTAAAGAGAAAACAACTGCAGTGGGTGTTCATTCAAAGTGAGAGTCCAGTGGTGTAGCTAAAGGAAAAATTAAAGAGAGAGAACCAAGAAATGCTGTTTTGATGAAAACTATACGTGACATTTGTAATTTAAAAAAATGAAATGATGATTTTGAATAAGCATTACATACCGCAGTTGAGACTAATGAGACTGACCTTATAGACTGTAAGGAACCTGTTTCTTGCAGCTTTTGTAGTGATCTGCAGTCCAATAACAACAGACAAGATTAACAATGAGACCACTGCAGGAGATAAGATGTGCCAAACAGTACTAAATGTAAACAGAGGAATCCCTCTGTATGGCAATTTATGCTATTTGGTGCAAATGTACAAACCCAGAATGCTCAGCTACACATCACCTTTTTTGCCACAAAGTAGCATGGGCCCTTTCAAAATGTTTAATTGATGTTTCTTAACGGCATTTTCAGAAGTAAGTTAATTGCATGCAAATGTAATAATGCACTCATCATTTAGTGTGCTACATTCACTGTTGTTTTGTCTTGGTAGAGTAATATATTGCTCTACTTTCCCCTATTGTATTATTAATATGTAGCCTCTGTCAGAATGCCTAATCTTACAGACTTACCACTGTTTATAAGGTATTATTGTATATAACTTATCCCCACCTTCCCTTCTACAGTATATTTATAACCTCAGGCAATTAGATGTAGTAAAAAGACAAGCAGGAATTAGGTAACATATAAAATAATGTATTATTGGTAATATTCATAAATAATAACAATATGCAAAGTACATTTGAATATTGGCAACCATACAACCTGATTAAATGGTGATATGTAGTTCAGGCGGCACACAGACTTGTAGTTACTTAAATGTCTCTAGTTAAGGCATCATTAGTGCTCAGCTTTCAGCCACATCTGTTCAAAATGGCTGCTAAACTGTGCTCTTCATTGTGTTGTCTTCATCATCACAGGTTAGCAAGAGAGAGATACTTCTTCATCATATGTTGGTTGGTAAGAGAGAGAGTGTGAGGTTAATCAAGTAAATATATAGATTTTCTGTCCAACCCCTACAGCCAATAGGGCATCATAGTACTTAAAGGCCTCTGAGACAAGCCAATTCCAAACAAGCATACCTCAGACCAATGGGGAAATAGAACATCTTAATACCTGCCATTCCCCCCAAAACCATTTGTTGAAGTAACCTGGCATCCTTGCCAGGGTTGAAAGACTTTAGCAGAGAAACACTCGCCAAACTGGTTTAAAGCACACACCCCCAAATCCTGTCGTAAAATTCAAAAAGACTCAGTTGTAAAGGGGGCAAATACGAATTCCTCTCACCAAAGTAACACTAAATTACATTGCTTTGCCTAAATTACAAATAAAGACATACAAAATATTTATCAAGTTATATGTAAAATCTCACATCACAACAACTGTAATGCAGAAATCAACAAAAAAGGCAGGTGAAATTGACTGGATATAAAGTTGTGATTTCTTGTTAATGTCTATCATGTTCATAATATGTAAGTATATGCATGTGTCTGGTAGGAATAGTAAGGTGAGGGGGTGACTTGAGTTTCGACACCCTTGGGGCCATGGGGGTCTTAATTCAGCCTTGGTGTCTTTCTGTTCTTTATTTTGCGTAGGCAATTCTCACTTATCATTTTCTATCAAATACAATTTGAGTAGCCTATTTATTATTGTATAGGTCTTCATCACCACTTGTCCATAGTGTGAGCAGTTATTTAAAAATGATCATGACCTCTTCAGATTATTATTATATGCTTTAAATTGGTAACCTGATGGTGGTATGCTTTTAACTCTCATATTCCCTCTATATCTTATGATTTTTGTCTTGTTTTATTATATGATGCTTTCTCACCACTGTCAGAGGCATTTTTTTTGATCCTAAAATAGTTTAGATGAGGATGATTATATAAGGTCAGCCACTACCCATCCATCACCTTTACTTTGCAACAGACGCTGAGATAATAGAAGTAAAGGGTACATGGATAAGACATTTTTAAGGAATGAAAACTGGTAGCATGCATTATCTGCTATATTTTCACAATGGATGATGGTTATGGAACAGAAAGAGAGCAGAAAAAAACACCTACAAAGTTTAACATGAACAGAAAAAAATGAAGCTTTCCTTCACAGACAATACATGGTCATGTAAAGTAGTAAACAAGAAAAAAGTGGCTGTTTACACTGCATGTATTTTTGTATAATATACCCCCCTGCAGTCAGATTGACTGACCTGCTGTGCTTTGCAGCTCTTACTTTGCCCTGTTACAAATACATTAATATGCATGGCCTCAAGTAATGAGACAAATCTGAACAGGGTGAAGTGATCCAAGACCAGCTTACTCTTATGAGAAGGCTCACACTGAAATGTCACTTTGTATCAGTATAATCCCTTCTCTGTTAACCAGTTTTTAATTTCTCAAGTATTTCGTTGTGCATGCACTTACTTTAAGTGAATATAAGATTGGCTACTTAATTTTTTTTCCACTTTAATATTAAATATAATGAAATGATGTTATTTATTACACTATAAATATGTCACAAAATAAGGCTGAACTAGGTGGATACCAAAAAATGTAAGGGTTTAATGGCTTAGACCATGAAGGCTAAATTCTACTTCCCACATTTTAACCGCGTCTTAGGACTAACTAGCAGAGTCCCATTCAGTAACTGGAGGAATATGAGAAAAGTAAAATATACAACTAGTTGATTTACTGTAGTACAGAAAAAGACAGAAAATACACGTGTTATATTCTTTCAAATATATTTTTGACAAGCAAATACAATATTTCCCCTTGGGATTAATAAAGTATCTATCTATCTATCTATCTATCTATCTATCTATCTATCTATCTATCTATCTATCTATCTATCTATCTATCTATCTATCTAATAATATGTATCATTTGTGAGTATGTACAGTGTTTCTGAGTATAATAAAAACAAACTTAAAAAGGAAAGAACATAGAAAAAAAAAGATAAAAATAAGTCAGACATTATTATAAATAATGCAGTCATTACAAAAGAGCTTGTCCACAATATCAGGGGACAGACAGCGGCGAAGAGTAAGGGAATCCCACCACCTTGGAGCAACAGTGCTTAGTGCTTGGTCCCTCAGGGGCGGATGTATTAGTGTGGAGAACAATGAGCAATTCTTCATTACAAGATCACTGCAACCCATTAGTACATCTCACAAGGGAACAAAATCTTTGGTAGTATTTATTTTTACCTCTAGAATGGCAGAAGCTGCACTTTAAACCAAAACATGGGAGCAGGTGAGACTTAACTTCCTAAGCGTGAAATACAAGAAGCATAGTCCTGAGAGATGTATTAATGAAGCTGAAATTTTTAACAAAATGTATTCTTCTTGTGTTTTTGAGACTTTCATTATTTTTTAATTTCACACATGAAAATACTACCCTACACTACCCTTTAATCTTAAATAGGATGATATCAAACATTATCAGTTGGCATATACAGTATTTGGAGCCACTTCAGCTATTGTTAAATGTCCTTAGAGAGTAGAGTGACATTTGATAGATAGAACAAACGAACGAACTTTATTTGTGTCCAGATGGAAATTTCGCTTTTTACAGCAGCTCTTTAAATAAATAAATTCATAAATAGAAAAACAAATAAATATATACACACAAACTATGGTCTGAACACACACCAGAATGACTAAAAAGAAAGAAAATTATAAATAAGAACTTCTGACTTGCCAGACACAGTGACAGTGAGGCATAATGCTTGCATATTGCCATTGGTATAAACAAGTCCCAGTAGTGTTTCCTGACACACTTTGCTGATTAATGCTTTGGCAGAAAGTACTCAGTGTTAGTGTGTCATAGGGAAGACTGGATGATGTCATACAAAATGTGACAAAATGAACAAGAAACAATAAAAATAGATTTTGATCAATTATAAAAGGAAAAATTTCCCAAAACTCTCCAAAATAATTTTAAACAGCAGCACAATCACACTCTATGGCATTGAAAGTAATAATTATGCATTTTTAAAAGATAGGTGGAGCTTTTAAGGATTGTGAATGAAGGCTAGAAAATTTTTGTAATAAAAATATTTATTAATTAGAAACTGATATTAGACATGGTATAATGTGGGTCAAGGCACTAGCTAATGAGTTTTAAACATGCTGTCATGCTTAATAATTAGTTTTCGTTGCTCCAAAAAAATACAACATATTAGTTGTGTTGGGAAGAAACACAAAGCATGCATGAGTAATTTCACAGCATAGACAGTGAGACATGGTCTGAGTTGTTGAAAAAAGCAGCGGGATTTGTATTATTCTAATTTTAGGCTTTGGTCTGAAATAAAACCTATATCTCCAAATTTAGTATATGGAAAGATGATGCAACAATTGACATCTATTTTAAAATAACCTACAGATTTGAGTAATATTTTAGTAACTAAACACTACTTTTGTCTTTTATTCATTAAGTTTCAAAGAATTGTGGTTCAACCAGGTAGTAATACAAATGAGACAATTTACTACCAATTCTGTGTGTGATTTTTGGAAAATTAAAGTAGGTTTAGTACGGACAGTTTTAATTATTATCAACACACAAATGGAAGCTTAGCCCAAGTTGTCAAATGATTTCAATCAGGGAAAGGGTAAACAATAAATAGCAGTGGGTTAAGGGTTGAGCTATGTAGATAACAAGGACTGGTGAGGAACAGTGACTGCAAGAATACTCAAATTACGATGACAGAAACCATGAAAAAGTTACATTCATTAGACTCTAGGTACTAAATCAATATAAATGTCACACGGATCCAAAATTCACTGAGGTGTGCAGCAGTGTAAGAACTGAACAAGTACAAATCAACAGATACAACAAAATCATTCACACTGGCACTTTTCTATGAATGATAATTACTTTTAAGTATCTAGGAATTTAAGACAGATATAGAAGACTGGTAGTAGGACTATAGTTAGTAATTTATCTGGGTCAAGCATTGCATTTTGGGACAAATTTATTGCAATGTCAATTTAAATCTACTGTAAAACTTAGAGATAATGTGTAGCTGAGGTTTGAGATGGTCCTAGATTGTCATGGATGAACTGTTTTACTTTGGAAATAACCACTGCATTTATCTCATCTGAGTTTAGTGAAAAACATGAGGGCTACAAGAGATTATTTAAAGTGGAGATAAAAATATACAATTTGACTTACCATTTTAATAACATAATAGCCAAAGTCAGTAACACTAAAGGATAAGATTTGCTAGAGGTTTAGGGACATACCAAAATTAGAAGTTATTAATTAAATTACATTCATAATCAGATGATTCCAACAGTTTTTTTTTTTTTCAAATCAGTGACTGTTTTTTGGCACAATATGTTAAAGCACCAACAGGGTGGGGTGGTGGGGAGATAGGGGGATCTGTTTAAATTCGATATTTTGTAATAGCCAGGATAGAATTGAGTTTGCACAAGTTACTGAGCCTCTAGAGTCAAGTGTCCATCATATACAGTAATACAATTCTCAGTGTTTTGGAAGACTGTGGATGCAAAGATTAAAACTGTTAAGTTTAACTTTGGTAAGGCAAATTTGGCAACAAAGTCAAAAAAGGATATACGGGGATAAGCTTTTAAGTTTAGAAACAGTCGAAGAGCAGTGTAATAGGATTTAAAGTGTTTTACACATGATGCAGGACAGATACATTCCAAAATTCGGAATTAGTAGTAAAATAAAAACTTTTCAGCAGGTAAGTCCAGAGATAAAAATAGATGCTGCAGAGGAAAAATAGTTAAAAGCCATACAAGACTAATATGCCTAATGCTAATAGAGCAGGAGGGCAACATTTACGAAGGATATTAATGAAAGCAAAATGGCAGTTAGAGGGGTCTGTGGGTCAGATAAAGCAAAAAATAACATAAATAGATTCTTTGCGTATTATAGTAGTAAAGAACAGTCAAGGAGGAGTGAAGTACATCATGAATAGCAAAGGGGAATTAAAATATAAAGACAGTGAAATAGTAGATGTTCTAAACTTGCGTTTTCTGAGGTCTTCACATTTGAGGTGTGGGTAACCTCCTAGGGACTTAGTGATTTGGAAATTGCAGCGTTAAAAGTACTGCTCAGATAAAATAGGAGGAAATCAAACAAATCACCAGGACCAGATGTTTATCCTTGAATGCTTAAATAAGTTAGTGGGTACACATATAAACCCTTGACACATATTTTAGGAAGTCAGTGCACATTGGGTAAATTCCAAATGACTGGAAAATGGCAAATATTATCCCATTATATAAAAAGTGTGACTAGGCAAATCCAAGTAAATATAGGTTATGGTGGATGGCAGATATGGATGGTGCATATAATATTATTTATCTTGACTTTCAGAAAGCATTTGATAAGTGCCATATGAGAGGTTGGGCATCAGATTAAAAGTATACAGTGTGTAGATGGGTGCAGAATTGACTAAAACAAAGGAAGCAGAGGATTATGGAGCAAGGAATCTTATCAGAACCAGGTCAAGTTAAAGTGGTGTGACCACATGCGTCAATGTTAGGGCCGCTACTATTTTTAATATTTCTAAATGATTTAAATAGGAATGTAAATAACAAGCTGGTCAAGTTTGAAAGTTAGGATGATGACCAGAATCAGTTGAATCTTTACAGAAGGACTTGGGCAGCATACAGACTTGGGTATATTTGTGGCAGATAAAATTAAATATAAGTAAATGTAAAGTATTACATGTAGGAAGTAAAAATGTTAGGTTTGAATACACAATGGGAGGCCTGAACACCTTAGGAGAAGGATTTAGAAGTCATGGTTGATTTATTACTATCAACTAATAGACAGTGTTCAGAAGCCATTAAGAAGCCTAACAATGTTTGTTTATATGTATAGCACGATGTGTAGAGTACAAGTCCAAGGAGGTTATGTTCAAGCTTTATAATGCACTTGTTAGACCTCATCTGGAGTACTGTGTACAGTTTTGGTGTCCAGGCTACAAAAAGGACATAGCAGTACTAGGAAAAGTCCAGGGAAGAGTGACTAGGCTGATTGCAGTGCTGCCGGGGATAGGTTATGAGGACAAATTTAAAGAGCTGAGCCTTTTCAGTTTAAGCAAGAAGAGATTAAGAGGTAACATGATTGTAGCATTCAGAGCAATGAAAGAAATTAGTACAGTGGATCAAGACTATTACTTTAAAATGAGTTCAACAAGAACACAGAGACACAGTTGGAAACTTGTTACGGAAAAGTTTGCACAAACATTATGAAGTTACCCTTCACACACGGAACCATAGACACCTAGAATAATAAATAGTGTGGTGGATAGTATAACTTTAGAGGCCTTCAAAACTTGACTTGATGTTAATTTGGAGGAATTAACTGGATAGGACTGGCAAGCTTTGTTGGGATGAGTGACCGATTCTCATTTAAATCTTTCTAATGTTCTAAGAAAAATAGAAAATAAAATAAAAAATTCTGAAAACATAATTTTGTTGTGAGTCTTTCCTTTATTATTTAACAATGTTCCGAAACTGCTTTATCTGCTCAGCCGTCTAATTTAATATGCCTTCCATTATGTTAGGGAAAACATAGCACATGCATCACGTGCCTATCAACCATGTAGCATCATAGCAACTAGACAAACAAAAGGAGATTCACTTGACAACAGAAACACAAAGTGGTGTTGCCCAGACAAACAAAAACACAACATATTGGTGCCTAATGAAAAAAAATTACATAAAATGGTGCTGATGATAATGTCATCATCGTTATGCTAATAATAAAGAATTAAAAATTAGAATGTTATCCATGTAATCCTGACAATTCATTCAAAATGGTTTACTGAATCTACAATCAGGAGGAAAGTTTGAGCAAAGACTCCCTGGTAGGATGAAGAGAGTCAGAAGTAATGAGAGAGAGACTGCTAGAAAGAGAGAGAGAAGGTGGGAATGTAGGGTGCTTTTGGTGGTACTTGAGGTGTGCAGGCAGGCAAAAGTCCAAGACATGTGTAGGCAGATAAATAAGGGCCGCTGGATTTTGCTTGTGTGTTGTTGTTTTGGTGGACACATTCCTCTGCTTTTATTTCAAATAAATACAGTAGAGCTTTTTTGTTACCTGTGGTTATTGTACTATTATTCGGGTGTGGAGAGGCATAACAATTGTACCATTTCCTTTTACAATACACAGATATAAATGCAGTATATACATCCTTCTATATATAAGCATACTTTTACATCTGATACATTAATAATAGTAACCAATTCAAGAAGATACAGTAAACAAAATTGAAAAGATATGATACAATAAAAAATAAATAAAAAAAGATTTTTAAGTGACACAATTTTATTTAAAAGTGCACTAAAAAGTAGCATAACTTTTTTCTCTTGGTGAGGTCTGTGGTAAGAGTGATGGATGCATTCAAGTTGGAGGTGGGATTACATCATTGTGATCTGTAGTAATAGTAGGGAGCAGGTTGAGGAGACCCTGGAGAGGTGGAGATATGCTCTAGAGAGGAGAGGAATGAAGGTCAGTAGGAACAAGACAGAATACATGTGTGTAAATGAGAGGGAGGTCAGCAGAATGGTGAGGATGCAAGGAGTAGAGTTGGCGAAGGTGGATGAGTTTAAATCCTTGGGATCAACAGTACAGAGTAATGGGGATTGTGGAAGAGAGATGAAAAAGAGAGTGCTAGCAGGGTGGAATGAGTGGAGAAGAGTGTCAGGAGTGATTTGTGACAGACAGATATCAGCAAGAGTGAAAGGGAAGGTCTACAGGACGGTAGTGAGACCAGCTATGTTATATGGGTTGGAGACAGTGGCACTGACCAGAAAGCAGTGAAACAGAGCTGGAGGTTGCAGAGTTAAAGATGCTAAGATTTGCATTGGGTGTGACAAGGATGGATAGGATTAGAAATGAGTACATTAGAGGGTCAGCTCAAGTTGGACGGTTGGGAGACAAAGTCAGAGAGGCGAGATTGTGTTGGTTTGGACATGAGCAGAGGAGAGATACTGAATATATTGGGAGAAGGATGCTAAGGATAAAGCTGCCAGGCAAGAGAAAAAGAGGAAGACCTAAGAGAAGGTTTATGGATGTGTTGAGACAGAACATGCAGGTGATGGGTGTAACAGAACAAGATACAGAGGACAGAAAGATATGGAAGAAGATGATCCGCTGTGGCAACCCCTGACGGGAGCAGCCGAAAGAAGAAGAGTCTTTGAAAATTTTATAATCATCTGGGGCCTCATGCATAACGGCGTGCATAGAATTCACACTAAAACATGGCGTAAGGACAAAAGCGGAAATGTGCATACGCACAAAAAAATCCAGATGCATAAATCTGTGCGTTCGCCAACTTCCACGTTACACGCTCCATAAATCCCGGTCAGCGTGAAAAGTAACGCACGTGCATGCACCTGCTGCCCCACCCCAACTCCTCCCAGAATTATGCCTCTTTGAATATGCAAATCAATATAAACAGCCCTTAAGCTCAGCGTTCTATGAAAAGGCAATGGCAAAAGCACAGGGGAATATAGAAGAAATTCAGCGAATACCAAGTGGAGGCAAGGAAAAATGTACTACTTGTTGGTTTAAACAGTGGTATAAACAACAAAAGGAAGTTGATCAAGTAACATAGAGTGTCGGAGAAACTCAAAGGCTCAAGTTCACAAAGTCGCACAGTGCCCGAAATAAAAAAGAATTTGTCAGATACCAAAGTCGCCATAAAAAGGCGAGTTGTAGCCAACTGTCTGAGTGTTATATGAAAGCTTATTAGGGTACAGAGAAAAGAAAAAAAATAGGGACATAGTGAGAAAAAATCTCGAAATGTCAACTTTAATCTCGAAATTTCGACTTTAATCACTTAGCTTATTTTGTCATTAAAGTAGAACATCATAAACTTCATCTTTAAATCGTTTAATTTACTAGTTTCTCAAATACCATTGTAACTAAAGTAGCACGTTAAATGCTTTGTTTTGTATATGTGCTCTATGTGTGTGAATCACTATGTGCTTCTTAAATTGGCTTTCTCTTCCTCTGACAGCACAAAGAATCCATTACATTTGTGATATTACAGCTCTCTGAATAATTAAAATACTGAGATGTATACTTGATATCATTTTCATGATGATAGGAGTTAAAGCATGTTATTAAACATGGGAACACGGTGGCGCAGTGATAGTGACGAGCTGGCGCCCTGTCCATAGATTGTTCCTGCCTCCCACAAGATGCTTGCTGCGCAACCTTCGATGAAATAATTTATTGCAGCAGTACTGTCTCTTTCAAACTTAGTAACCTCCAATTCCTGTCCTTCCTTTTCTTTCTCCAAGTAACCAATCGCCACACAATCAGCTCTGTAATAGATGTTAAGCCATCTATAAGCTTAGAACACTGATTCTTCAAAACTTTTAAGGAACATTGAAATATCTTTGTAGTACATGTTTAATTATTCTATCCATCTATCCTTCCAGTGTCACGCCAGCCCCAGCAAGAATACAGCGCAAGGCAGGAACAATCCCTGAACTAGCTATTGCTGTGCCACCGTGTCCTCACTTGTTTAATTATTAACAATATAGATTATTTAAATGATGTTACCATTTTATCTGTATAATGTAATAAACATATTTTGCTGCATTTCATCTTAAAAATGATATCTAAAAAATGAAGTGGCTCAGGTTGTGCAATATTATAACTGTATTGCAAGTTTACAGTGAAGTAATTGTACTTATTAGTAAAAAATAGTTCTACAAGGAGCACTTGATGGACTGATTGATTGCGTTTATAGTTCTTGGGATGAAACTGTTTCTGAACCGCGAGAGCCAAACAGGAAAGGCTCTGAAGCAATTGCCGTATGAGAGCAGTTCAATAGACAGCATGGCTGAGGCAGCGTGTGCTTGATGCTGTATACCGATAATTCTCCTTCTGATCAGCTGCTGTAGAGCTGTGATTCCACACTCAGATACAGTGATATAAATACTCTGAGTGGTGCAGTGAGAGTAATATGGAAAAAGATGATCCACTGTGGCAACCCCTAACGGGAGCAGCTGAAAGAAGAAGGAGCAGTAAGAGTAACAACGCTAAAGCAGCTATGGTATTTGGAATAGTTTGGCCATTTCATGGACCGTTATATTGTTACAGGTTAATTACAATCAGATGCTTTAAACTAATAAACAATATGCAGTTAATTTCAGTGTGTATGATAAAGCCGCGTCAGGGATGTGGATCTAAAAAAGAAAGGGAAACCACACTGGAACAAAAGCACTGCTTTGACGCTGGGTGCTGCCAGTTTGCAAAACCGAGCAGAGAACTTGTGTACGCCAGGCTTTCAGCTACTGTGAAAATGTGCGTGGCTTTACGGCAAGTTTACGTTTTATACATCGTGATTTGAGCGTGGAAATGGGAGTATGCAAGATTTTTGTGCGTACGCACCGTTTATACATGAGGCCCCTGATCTTTAGTGGTTTTTCCAGTAGTCCATGCAAACTAATATGCAATCTGAGAGCACAATGAGCTCTGTACATTGGTCAGATATTGTTTGCAATGTTCTCAATCACAATATGTATGTGTTAGTTGTATTAAACATGCATACGAAGGTCAATGGCTGTACACAACTTAATGCCACATATGCTTGTCCATCTTCAAAGAGCTTTGTGCCTAAGTGCACTACAGCATTGTCCACTGTACATCCCTGCATTTTTTGTACTGTTGATACCCATTATAGGATCAATGGAAGCATTCTTCTTTCTGCTGTTCCATAGCTAAACTTGGCAGGGAAATGTATTGCCTTTGGTTGAATCACATGTATACCATCCCTGTCAAAGTTGACGTGTACCGATGATATGTATGTCTGTCTCATACATTTGTGTACAACGGAAGCGTGTCCATATGATTTCAGTCCTTTGTTGAAATAAATACTGGAGCCTAACATCACTTTTGTTCCCACAAATATCTCCAACTCCTTTTGCAGTCCTCCAGTTTTGTTGACGTCAGATGGAATGATGTTGTTAATGTTGATGTTACCGATGTTACGTGTTGCATCAACCAACTGACCTTGTGTGTTGTGACTCTTTGATTCTTGAAGTATTGAAGCACAGCTTTATTATGACCATTCACTTGCTTGTTTGTTGGTTAGAATTGGATAGCTTTGCAAATTCTCCATTTGCTTCCTGATGGACTATTTTACTCAGAGTAGTGAAATGTTCCAGTCTCATCTCTCCAATTTGTAGTACATTCAGAACATTGATGAATGTGTTGTCTCCTTGTTGTCACATGTTCATAGTGAGTTTGCACAATGTAAACAGTGTCCAGAGATGAATGGCAGGCTGAAGATGTTGAGGCTGTTCATAGAGTGCTATTCCAGATCTCTTAATTGGTGGTAGCTGCATCAAGTCGTTGAAGAATAGAACAATCATACCACCAAAGAACTTGTTGTCTTTGTTCTTCAGCTGACTATGGTGTGAGTCAATCATGCATACCATTTTATATGAAAGCATAGATATTTCATCAATGATGATGAACTCTATGTCTTTCCATTGCTGATGCATGACTCTCAAGTAATTTCTGGCCAGTGGGGACATACCGGTAATTTGGCGATCTTTTTGAACTGGCAGCTTCAAGGTGGTATGAATTGTTGAGCCGTTTACCAGGCAAGCAGAAACTCCAGTTAATGCACACACTTTTATGGAATACCTTTGAATAGCATCTGTTGATTTGATTCCACAGCAAATTAAGCAGGAATGTCTTGCCGACACCAGTTTCTCCAGTTAAGAATATTCTTAATTGTTTGTCAGCACCAGTCAATTGATTTTGTATGCTTTGCAAGACCATTATGAACCTCTTTTTGTCCTACATTCATGGCCCTGTTTTCTTTCTGGAATTGATCTTCATCCATTGATTGGTATGGAACATCTTCTTCTTCCTCCAATTCGACTGGCTCTGATTGTTTATGTATCTGCAATGCATGTACTTGATTGAACACATCCATACCATTCAAGCCTCAGCACGTACTCAGCTTGATATTGGGTGGTGTAATGCTAATGACATGATATTTCTACCCACTCTCATGCCATTCAGTCCTCAGTATGTTACTAACTTTGGGTGCAACCTCCACCTACAGTATTGCTTATCGTTTCTTTGATTAGAAACCATCAATACACCTCATTTCGACATGACAAATTTTTTAATTCATCATATGTTGACACCACTGAGTGCACGTACACTCGCCCTTTGTAAATACTACACACATCACATTGTATCTCAGCATGTATGGAAAATCTGAACAAAATCAGTTTGGTGAACATGGGAGAAAAATTGATTGCAAAATTTGATGCAAATAAACAGGCAGAGATAGCAAGTTGGATAAGACTGTGTAATAGAAAGGTATTTTTTCATTCATTTGTTTACTGGCTGCACAGAAGAAAAAAATAAAAACATAAAGAAATGTCCTGTGGACCCACATTTCTCTACATAAAAGTTTATCAAAATTTTAAGAAAGCTAGCCATCCAAAACCAACAGTTTAAAAACTGATGAGAAATCAGATCATAATAACATTTTTATTTTCCATCTTTATTTTAAACCATTTTTAAAAAGCCTCCCTGTTTAAATTACAGAGTAAAGATGGAGAGAATTACAGCAATGATGACATGCATATCATTTTTCACCTTTACAAAATCATCATTCAATTACTGAGGTGTTCATCTTAAAGATTTCCTTTTTAGACAATGTATGGGCAAGAAGAGGACCATAGCTGATAAAAGAGAGATGATAATCCCAAGAAAATGTATAACTTTTGACTTCTGAAAATTTGTTTTTTACTCTGGGATACTTCTGCCAATCAATTTATTCTTTTTATGCAAACTCGTCTGTTTCTTTTGCAGTCTATTTAATGAATATACAGTATATAAATATCACTCTGATATTGTAGCTGTTAGTAAGGCATTGTTGTTATGAGCTTTTCAGCTTTTTTACCTTTTTGTTGTTTTGTTTTATTATGTCAAATCTAGTTATTTAACAAGAGAGATTAGTTTCAGATTGTGACTATTTTAGTGTTGGCCATCCACAAAAATCTTCATGATCTGAAATGAAAAAGAAGTGATGTGCAGCTGATTGCTCTCAGTTACAGTACATATTGAAATACAGCTGAAGTATATTTTTAAAATATATGTGTAGATTTCGGTCCATGGAATGATTATAGTTAATAAGATGATACATTTCAATACATTTATTTCATAATAAGGGGTACAGTGGCAACTTCCTGGCTTCACAGCTGCAGCAGATTTGATTTGAGTTCAGGCCTAGTCAGTGTCTACTATATGTGGAGTTAGTGCAATTTCTGCATGTTCATGTACGTTTTCATCCAGGATTTCCAGTTTTCCTCCCATTTTCCTCTAAACTGTCCCAGTGTAAGTGAACATGAGTGTGTGCATAAGTGCTCTGGGATGCGCTTGCATTCCTTCTTTGGGAGGCGCTGACTCCAAACCCAGATATGAAATATTTGGAAAATAGATAAATGGTTTCATAACGTTTTAGTTTTCTTACAAAATATTACATTTTGAATGTTTTTGTGGTGCTTATGAAATGGGCTATTAAGTTTAAAAATGTGTGTTGTATAAAATTAGAATAAGATTGATTAGGTATGGAAAACATTTTGATTATTTTTATTCAGTACTTTAAAAAATGATCATTTTCTGTCAGCTGATTTATATTGTAAATGCTTTTTAAGATTAGGTTGTTGTCATGACTAGGCTGACATTCTACTTGCTACGTTCACCTTAAAATCAAAGCCAAATTTATCCTTTAAAAAAATGTCAGCTACTGTAAAGCATGCAATTTACTGAACAACAGTCCAATTTCATGGTTACTGATTTACTGTGGAAAATGTATTTATAATCTTTTCACTGAAAGTATTTGCATATCTGAGTAATTGTGTGAGGAGAGTTCAAAAGGTGTTTGTTTGTTAAGACTCAGAGAAAGGCATACATGAACCAAACTAATACACAATATAATGCTCATTTGTTGAGCAATGTTTGATCCTGCAGAATAAACAGTAATTTGTTACAAATTATGTGACAGCCATAAATATATTAAAAGCAAAGTGCCAGCTTGAAATATTTTGGAGTTCAGCTATGAGACACACAGATGGTGTGGAAAAGACAGTTTGTAAGGTGGGCTATATAAAGGAAAAAGTAAACATTACCAAGTAGCTACCAAGGACAGTACAAATCTGTATAGTATTAGTCCATCACTGTGTTGTAAGTTTGTGAATTAATATTGCAATAAAGAGAGAGACTCATATTAGTTCACCATTTTTAAATCCCCATCACACTACATGACTTTTCCAGCAATATTCATTTATATTTATAATCTTCGCTACTTGGAGCAGTCGCTGCATGCTCCTGTGACGGGCAGTAATACCCAGTAACTCACCCTGACAATATCATAAGTCATAGGGGTGTATGTGAGTGCTCAGCTGGAAGTACAATGCATGCATTTCAGTCATAAGGAGTTTTTAACACTAGAATTACCAGAGCCTACGAAAAAACTCGTAAATCCGTCCCACCTTAAATCGCATCTTAAATCCGTTTGCACCTCTCCGCCAGAGTCCTTTGTCATCTAAATGTACTGATAAACAAAAGCTACTAGCAGCCAGCTATTCCATCCCCCCACCGACTTAGAATGAACTTCTCCTAGCTCAAGCCTTGCCTTGATTTGATTACCTGGGATTGAAGTGGAGTTTTACAGTGGAAATAATTCTAGCGTTATTTGGAATTCACGCATTTCATGTGTGTTCCATTTCTATAGTAGGCTGTGCAAACACATTTTTAAAACAGAAACGTTTTTCATATTCTAACAGTAAATGACAAAATGTAGGCATAAACTATATAACGTATGAAGCCTGAAGTCCATATATCAAAGAAACACTTTCACAAAAGGTACAAATAAGAGAACACGTGCGCTTTCATTCAAAAAATTTAAAAAAAAAAGCCGCGTTAGCATGCCACATTGACATTCTTACTACAACCGCCGCGGTGGCGTAATGGTATCAGCCCCTGATTGGGAATCACAGGGTGGCGAGTTCGATCCCGCACGGCTCCACTTCGAGAAATGAACTGCTCTTATTCTTACAATTTTAGAATAACAACATAAATTTGATTTCAGTCTGTAACAGCCGGTGTAACTTATGATACTGGTAAAGGTTACCTTTTTTTTTTTTTTTTTAATTCACTTTTCATTCTCGCAGTCGCATTCAGAATCAATCCATACAACCCCATCTGACACAGCTGGTTTCACATAAATAAAAGTGCACTTTTATTCAAGACTATAACCGAAGAATAAAGAAAGCAAGTTACAGTTGGTGGTTGATACGACAGCTTGCGTTGTGCAATGTTAAGAACTGCTGATTTCCGATCCGTGCTATATAAAATCATCACATTCAAATATTAACAGTTCCCACACACCCAAGGTCCGCCATTCCTACATTTACGACATGTGTACTTGTTGCAGTGTACACACCTCTCTGTGCTATGGTTCCTATTACAGTGAATGAGCACCTGACACTGTACTTTCTTCCCTGGGGGAAGCTGAGGTCTTAGAACGGAAGTTTGTTGATGCTGTATCATCTTTTCTTTTTCCATCGCCTTTTCCTGTAAGAAGCGACGACGAAGTTCCTCTGCAAGGTGAGCCATGAACACTCTTCTTTTCTCAGTGGACCCCGTTCATGCCTTATACAGTACGTGTGCGTTCATCACTGCTAGGTCAAGGATGTTGTAGAACACAGCAACCGGCCACCTGCGTGTTCCTGTTCGCACTGAACAAGCACGCGCCTTCTGGTCCATGATGTCAACGCCACGCTGGGGAAAAAAGAAAGACAAATATATGTGACATTTTGAAGAAATCATTTTATCACCAGAATAGCACCAGAATACTTCGTCACACTAATATTTTTTTCATTAGCATACCTTCATGTGGTTGTAGTCTGTGACCGTGTTTGGTTTTTTTTTTTTTATCTTGCCCAATCTCCACATCATGGTGCATTGTGCTGAGAATGCAGACAGACTTCATCTTTTTGGGCACATACACTGTCAGCATGGCACTGGGAGATCTAAACACCAGCGTGGAGAATTGTTCGTGTACTGAACTGACTTTAGCTGCAGGTGGAAGTTCCCGTCGCACTTTACTCATGGTGCCAAGCAGAGTTGTATTGCGGTGCAGCAGTCTATTAGCCAGCGAAAGTGACGTGAAGAAGTTGTCTGTTGTTACGGTTCTGCCTTTTTGGATTGCGGCAGATTTGGAGACAAAGTACATGTGCAATGCCACTCCTTATTTAGGAAAAGATCTCAGTCGTCCCACGGGAGAAAGACTTTCCGAGTCTGTGGTCATAAAGCTTATGGAGCCATTTCTGGACAAAGGCAGAACCGTAACAACAGACAACTTCTTCACGTCACTTTCGCTGGCTAATAGACTGCTGCACCGCAATACAACTCTGCTTGGCACCATGAGTAAAGTGCGACGGGAACTTCCACCTGCAGCTAAAGTCAGTTCAGTACACGAACAATTCTCCACGCTGGTGTTTAGATCTCCCAGTGCCATGCTGACAGTGTATGTGCCCAAAAAGATGAAGTCTGTCTGCATTCTCAGCACAATGCACCATGATGTGGAGATTGAGCAAAATAAAAAAAAAAAAACCAAACACGGTCACAGACTACAACCACATGAAGGTATGCTAATGAAAAAAATATTAGTGTGACGAAGTATTCTGGTGCTATTCTGGTGATAAAATGATTTCTTCAAAATGTCACATATATTTGTCTTTCTTTTTTCCCCAGCGTGGCGTTGACATCATGGACCAGAAGGCGCGTGCTTGTTCAGTGCGAACAGGAACACGCAGGTGGCCGGTTGCTGTGTTCTACAACATCCTTGACCTAGCAGCGATGAACGCACACGTACTGTATAAGGCATGCACGGGGTCCACTGAGAAAAGAAGAGTGTTCATGGCTCACCTTGCAGAGGAACTTCGTCGACGCTTCTTACAGGAAAAGGCGATGGAAAAAGAAAAGATGATACAGCATCAACAAACTTCCGTTCTAAGACCTCAGCTTCCCCCAGGGAAGAAAGTACAGTGTCAGGTGCTCATTCACTGTAATAGGAACCATAGCACAGAGAGGTGTGTACACTGCAACAAGTACACATGTCGTAAATGTAGGAATGGCGGACCTTGGGTGTGTGGGAACTGTTAATATTTGAATGTGATGATTTTATATAGCACGGATCGGAAATCAGCAGTTCTTAACATTGCACAACGCATGCTGTCGTATCAACCACCAACTGTAACTTGCTTTCTTTATTCTTCGGTTATAGTCTTGAATAAAAGTGCACTTTTATTTATGTGAAACCAGCTGTGTCAGATGGGGTTGTATGGATTGATTCTGAATGCGACTGCGAGAATGAAAAGTGAATTAAAAAAAAAAAAAAAAGGTAACCTTTACCAGTATCATAAGTTACACCGGCTGTTACAGACTGAAATCAAATTTATGTTGTTATTCTAAAATTGTAAGAATAAGAGCAGTTCATTTCTCGAAGTGGAGCCGTGCGGGATCGAACTCGCCACCCTGTGATTCCCAATCAGGGGCTGATACCATTACGCCACCGCGGCAGTTGTAGTAAGAATGTCAATGTGGCATGCTAACGCGGCTTTTTTTTTTTTAAATTTTTTGAATGAAAGCGCACGTGTTCTCTTATTTGTACCTTTTGTGAAAGTGTTTCTTTGATATATGGACTTCAGGCTTCATATGTTATATAGTTTATGCCTACATTTTGTCATTTACTATTAGAATATGAAAAACGTTTCTGTTTTAAAAATGTGTTTGCACAGCCTACTATAGAAATGGAACACACATGAAATGCGTGTATTCCAAATAACACTAGAATTATTTCCACTGTAAAACTCCACTTCAATCCCAGGTAATCAAATCAAGGCAAGGCTTGAGCTAGGAGAAGTTCATTCTAAGTCGGTGGGGGGATGGAATAGCTGGCTGCTAGTAGCTTTTGTTTATCAGCACATTTAGATGACAAAGGACTCTGGCGGAGAGGTGCAAACGGATTTAAGATGCGATTTAAGGTGGGACGGATTTACGAGTTTTTTCGTAGGCTCTGGTAATTCTAGTGTTAATTGGACAAACAGAAAAGAGGCAAGTTTGTCTGATGTCTCGTGTTTGCCACTCTATGACAGAAATGATAAAGGAAAATTAAAGGGCTGAGACTGAGGCTGAACTCGCCATACCTGGAAAGCATTTTGTACAGGCACTGGGGCTGACAAGCAGAATGTTATTGCATGTCAGAATGCAACAAGCTCACAATACTCTTATGAATGTGAAATTGTGTTATATGTTCTCATTACATACAATTCCTAGTTATGTAATCTGCCATCTTCAAGGTGATGACATCCAGCGAATGCAGACATTAAGTTTAACATTCCCTAAAAGAGATGTACTGTGCCGCCAGCTTAAAGCATAAAACACAACCAACCTACAGCACTGCCAGTTGTTAGAAGGTTGGACACTTTTTAAACAAGTAATAGGATGCAGAGTAAGAGTGAAAGTAATACCCCGTTACACAACTTTTCCAGCATTTTTCAGTTGTAGGTTTCATGTACATCATCTTAGAGATTCGGAAATACCTGAGGCACACTCCTATGACTACAAGTTGTGTAGTCTGACATACTAAGCAACTCAGACAGTTAAAATGAAATAGGAAGAACTTACAAACTCCACAAAGACAGCAATAGAGCTGAGATTCTTTGAAAAAAACAATGCTGTCCATTTTATTGGTGTGCTGTCACAATGATGCAGCATAAAAATTCAAAGTGTGAAAAGTGTATCATATGTAATATAGGCATAATGGCAAAAAGCAGATTAACTTTGAACAAAGTGAATTAAAAAGGGTAACCACTTAACAGCTAGTCTAAAAAATTGGAAATAAGCAAAACAGGAAAAACACGTGATGTAGTGAATTCAGTAGGTATTTTATCTCAAAACATTTCTTGTAAAGCAGGTGCATTTAATGTACCAACTAATCATCAGCCAGCCAGCTGGTAAAAAACTTTAGACAGTTGCTAATACTGAATATAAAAATACAAAGAGGCATAATGTTTCAACAGCTAAGTCATTAAAGTCAGTCAATGAAGCTTTATATTTTATTGCATTCACCATAATTACCATCTTTTTAAATCAGTACAAAATAATGAGACAGATTGTTGTTGTAATGGCATCAAATGAGAACATAAAACAATGAAGGCAATGTATAAAGGGTTCACTTGACAAGTTTAGAATGGCAAACATAGTACCTTTACAAAAGAACACGTTATTGAAAGTTGCTGTATAAATAATTATGCCATAAGTGAGTTTACAAATAAGCTGGTTGTCTTTCTCTTTCTACCCCTTAACATACAATCTCATATGATCAGCATTAGCAAAGAAACTATTGCAGTGACATGAGGAAAACTGTAGTAACTACTTAAGCAGCCCCAAATGAAATAAGCAAACCTGAAAATGCAGTCATTGTGTTGAGAACAGAGTATGTTGTGGGATAGATAGCTGGGGACCTTGCCCCACCAGGAGGCCTGGAGAAGCAGGGGACTGGGAGAAGAGCAATTCCTACGACAGGATGCAAGACGGAAGCCCTCCGGGATTGCATGGGAACCATGGAGCTGGGAAATTCAACCTTGTGGGGACCCATGGCCTCCTCCAGGGGGCACCTGGATGGTTCAGAAACCATGGTATGCAGCACTTCCGCCACAGCAGGAGGTGCTGCAAGACCAGGAAGCAGGTACGCCCGGAGTGCTTCTGGGTGCCCATGCAGCACTTCCACCACACTAGGAAGTGCTGCAGGAAGGTCATCAGGAAGCACCTATAAAAGGGGTCGCCTCACTCCATTCAGGGAGCTAGAGTTGGGAGGAGGAAGATGAAGCTTACGAGGAGAGGAGAGGCAGCGAAAGAAACAAAGAAAGTAAAGTATAGTTAAGGACTGAGTTGTTGTGATTGTTTTGGGCACTGTGTTGTGTGCAAGATAAAACAGTAGAATAAACATGTGTGCTTTTGGACATTGTGTCCTTGGTGTCTGTCAGTGATCCGGGTTTCTGTCACAGTTGATTACTTAGATTTCAACCCATCTTAGATGGGTTAGCACAGCTAATGATCCTATAAATGTTTAACACATTTGATATTAAACTATTAACTAATCTTGTGTAGTAGTAATCTTAGTATTAAACAAAATGTTTGCATGTATATTTATTTTACTTTCTTTAAAAATGTCATTGTATTATATGGATATTTATCTTATATAATAAAGACTTCAGCAAAAATAATATTAACAATTATATATGACTGGCTACTTTGTTGCTGATTACTTCAATTTTTTGTCCAAAGATGCCTTCAAAAACCTCCCAACCACTAGCGTATTCAACACCCTTGATGAGGCTCCCATTCATCCACCTTTGGTCAAATCTTGGCCAATATGAGAACGAAATACTGTTGGTCCCGGCATCTATGTGGTATTTCTTCACTGTGCGGCTTCAATGGTGCGGCACTCATTTTTTAATTTAATCTCATTAGTATATTGAAGAATTTGATCTTTAAAAAAATCTATTTAAACAGTACTTTTTTTTTAAATCTGGGAACCCCCTACATCCTTTTCATAGTTTACATATTGTAGATAAGTATTTTCTGCCTTTCATTTTAAGATTAACCATTTGTGTGAGACAGGATGAATTAGGGTAAAAAGCATTTTAAAATTCTAAATAATCATTGTGTTTTTTCTTTTACTTTGCTTTCAGGGACAAGAACAACAATTGTTTAAAATATCAAAATAAAAACTGAGGTGGATGAAACATAAAAGTAAATAAAATTTGAGTAAAAACACATACAACATAGAAGAGTAGTAGACTATCAATTCAATCTGGGTAGAATTATCTTTAGATCTTTGGTTTGAACTAAGTATGGTATCTATTTAAAAAGATTTAAATATATTGTTTTTAATTTGTTTTTAAGGGTAATTCCATGGTGTAGGTACATCATTACATAAGTTGTTTTACTGAATTAAGTACTTGAATCAACTGTTATAGAAATATGAAATCCTTAGCCTGTTGAGTTTACACTGAGTCGTGCCTAAAATAGTACTGATGAATATACCTCTCTACAGTAGTCTTTAGATAAACAAGTAACATTAGCTGAAGCGACAATAACCTAAACAACTGGGGCTTAACCATTGTAAAGAATGCAATGTTGTATCCTTGATTCAAGATTAACAATAATGACAAACTGTAATATATTTAAAATTTAAATCCTTGAAATTTTACAAATTGTTTTTAATAATAATTTTTTGCATTTATATAGTTTTTTTCTCACTGCTGAGGGCGCTTTACAATTACCACTAATGTGTTGCATTCACCAGGATGAGCCAACAGGAGCCATTTTAATGCCAGTACATTCACCACACATTAACCATTAGGTGGTGACATGGTGAGAGAGAGAGAGAGAATTAGAGACAGGGGAAGATTAGGGGGCTAGAATGACTAGGCCATGAGGGGCAATTTAGCCTGGACATCGGGATATACCCTGCTCTTTAGGAAGGATACCCAGAGATCTTTCATAGGACCTCAGTTTTACATCTTATCCAAAGGATGGTGCCATTTGTACAATACAGTGTCCCTGTGACTGCACTGGAGTATTGGGATTCACTTTCAGACCACAGGGTAAGCACTCCCTGCTGGCCTCACCAACATCTCTTCCAGCAGCAACCCAAGCTTTTCCTGTATGGTTTCTAATCCAATTACTGTCTGGGCCTGAACATCCTTAGCTTCAGGAGGATGACCTCTTTTGAAGTGCATGTGGTATGGCTGCTGGCAATCTGTCACTATAACCTATCACGAAAAAATAATAGTCTTCACCTAGTTTCTATTTTAAAAAATCTATTTTACAAATATATTTAAGACGTTGCCATATTTTATGTAGAAGTACAAAGGTCCTTGCTTCAGAAGAGTTGGACATGACTATTGTTGTCATACAGTCAAAAGAATGAGGAGGATGTATGTTTCAGTTTCAATACCAGCCATACATATATGAAAATTTTACTTTGGCATCCACAGATCTGATGACACATGTTGTAGTCCTGAAGTCTGGGAAAATCAAAGTAATCTTTAACTTTATTTTTCAAAAATAAATTGATTAGGATAAATCACTTTTGCATGTACTGTTTTGACTTCACCAATAAGCTCCAGCATTTCTGTTTTAATGATCTAGGATGCTCTTAAAACAATAAAAAAAACAATGTATGTGTCTTGGTTTTAGCATTCTGAGATTCACTTTTGCATATATTTATGCTTATTGATTTCATTTTGGAATAATTGTTTACTCTTATTATTTTATTAATGCCACTTTGCCTGTTTTTAGTTCAATCACTGATATTTTGTGACTATCTTTGAATAGCCATGGCTATGTTTTTATAGTAGCTGTGTCCATTGCCAATCATGTGAAAGCAAGGTCACATTGCACATTGTGTCAACAGGCCTGCCTTTAAAAGATGGAGCTGGAGTAGGGTCAGTATCTTGGTTGTGTGATAATTCCTAACTTCAAATTGCTCCAGAAAAACCTATAAGGGATCTTTGCTTCCTAGTGATGGGCAGATGAAGCCCCGTGAAGCTTTTGAGGCTTCTTCTTGATTGTGGAGGAAAACAATTAGAAGCTTCAGAGCTTCAAAAATACTGACATCTGGTGGTTTACAGAAACCATACCCGCCAAGAGCCCAATAGAGCCGGTTTGGGAAATATTAGTGTTAAGGGAGCAAAAAGAATCATAACAGTGTTTAGGGAATGTGCTTGTGAAACACAGCTAAGTGAAAGGGACAATTTAGAACGGGATTTTAGAGAATATGTTTGTGGAACAGGGCAGTTGTTATAACTGTTTATTTAAAAAAGTATTAGCTCCACTGTGCTAGGCTTAAAGCAATTTCTTCTCTGGCTCACTAGTTCTCCAGCCTTGGAGAAGATTCACTTACATAGCACTAAGGATGCAGGAGCACAGACGTATTGAATAGCAGTCTGAAACAAATAGAGATATGTAGATGACCCAATAGTTCAATGGGTCCTTGTGGTAATGTGCCTTACTGGCATTACCTGTAATTAAATAAAATTAGTTAAGTGTCCTCTGCATAGTGTAGAGAGACGTCTTCGCTGACGATATGAGTGCCTTTTGGGGAGTGTCGCGGCGGGTCTCATGTAGACTGGAGAGACGGTCCTGCCATTGACCGGCCGGGATGGCATTGTCAGTCCTCCACTCCTGCGTGTGCCTCTTGCGACCTCATAACCCTATACGTGCAAAAGAAAGTGCGAAGCACCTTAATATTAGTTTACCGCAGTTTAGAAAAGGGATCCCGTGTTTGCAGTTGTCTGGGCTGTAGCTCAGGGGAAGGAGGAAAAAAAAATGCTTACTTTCACTTAAGGCAGAAGCGCAGTCAACGTCTCAAAGGCCGCAACACAGCTACACGCGCGCGCGCCGGCTGCTCGACTTCTTATAGTACAGTAGAGTCTCACTTATCCAACCTTCACTTATCCAACATTCTGTATTATCCAACGTCCCACCGCAAAAAAAAAAAACAAAAAACAAACGCATCAATCGGCAACAAGAACTGCAAGTTGCGAGCGTGAGCGTAGTCTATTTTTTGTTGCTAAGTTCATTTTTTCAGTTAAATTTTTCTGTTTTGTTGTAAAACATGATTACAGTGGATTATGTGACTGGCCCTCTCTGGCGTGCGTGTCTCTCACACGCGTGCGTGTGCGCATGTGTGTCTCTCGCGCACACGTGTGTGTGTCTCATGCGTGTGTGTGCATGTGCACGCTTGTGTCTCTCGCGCGCACGTGTGTGTGTCTGTCTCTCTCATGCGTGTGTGTGTGCGTGCGTCTCTCTCTCGTGTGTGCGTGTGTGCATCTCTCTTGTGCGTGTGTGTTTGTGCATGCGTCTCTCTCACGCACGCGTGTGTGTGTGCATGCGTCTCTCTCGCGTGTGTGTGCGTGTGTCTCTCTCGCACTTGTGTCTCTCTTTCTTGCGCGCGCGTGTGTGTGTGTGCGCGTGTCTCTCTTTCTCTCATGCATGTGTGCGTGCGTGTATCTCTCTTTCTCTTGCGTGTGTCTCTCTCTCGCGCGTGTGTGTGTGTGTGTGTGCGTATGTCTCTCTTTCTCTCGCGTGTGTGTGCGTGTGTCTCTCTTGCGCGTGCATGTGTCTGTCTGTGTCTCTTTCTCGCACTCTCTCTCTAACGCTGCACAGGGAATGCACAGGGAGAGACTGAACACGTGCGGAAATCATCGGCGCGCACAAACCGAAAGGGAAACTGGCTTGTTCCTATACCGAGTGTGTGGTCGTGGACAGAGGCAAAAGTTTGGCGAACTTTTTGGTCATAACCCGATTTGTACGTGTTCAGAGATGTTCGTAAACTGAGGTTCCACTGTATTAGGATCGTAATGTGTAAAATTATAACATAGTTTGACGTTTAATAGGCTTTTTCTTAACACCTCCAATTATCCGACATTTTCGCTCTACTGTATTTATAATAATTATGTGGGACAGGAGACGCCGCTTTTCGCAAACGAGTTCACGTCATCGTGTACCCCGGGACGGATGACGTACAGCAGTTTAATTGGTCAGTGCAGGGGCGCCGAATACAAAAGGTAATCATGGCCTCTAGAGGGGGTTCTTTCTGACTAGATCGTCTTAGAGAAAGGTACTTGGTAGAACAGCGTTTTGAATTTACTAAGCATTACGGCTTGTGCCTTGCTTATTGTAAATATTTTTCTTATATATATATATATTCGGATAAATAATAATTAATAATAATTTTTTGCATTTATATAGCGCTTTTCTCACTACTCAAAGCACTCAGCAATTGCAGGTTAAGGGCCTTGCTTAAGGGCCCAACAGAGCAGAGTCCCTAATGGCATTGACGGGATTCGAACCGGCAACCTTCCGATTGCCAGTGCAGATCTCTAGCCTCAGAGCCAGCACTATATCTCTGGATTAACTTTGGTGGAGGTATTTATTGGGTTGTGGTTATTGGTGCACTGTTTATTTTTGTATATACACTTTTTCTTTTCTGTATTTTGAATATTTTTGGGTGAATCCTGTATTATACACTGTTTGGAGGAGCAGCTTCCTGACTTGGATCAGTGTGGAGGAAGACAGCTTCACATTTTGCTTTTGTGTATATATATGGTTTTCACTAGTTTGTATGCAGTATTCTTTTTCATTTGGGACTTTCAGTCAACACTATAAATACTGTATATAGTCACTATTTTTGGGTTCCATTTAGTTACTGTTTTTGTGTGTCCTTTGCAGTATTGGACTGTGTATTAATATATAAATTCCACAGGACATTATTTTTGCTTTCTTTAAGTGCACCTGTAAATAAAACCTCACTTTGTTTTTCAAAAAACCCAAACCTTTTTGTGTTTGTGTCTCCCTGTCTTACACCATCATCCTGGTCACGCTCGGTCTCACATACTAGACACCTAGAGTGTAGGCTGGTGGTCCTAATTCCCACTACATGGGGTGTCACAGTCCTTGGACCTTGCTTTATGCGGATCTTTTAGATCCTAGACAGACTAAAGGAAAATATTGTTATTTAATTACATGCAATGTAATTTAACAGCAGTTAATAAACGAAAGACATGCGTTACCTCTGGACCTCATAATCAGCACTAGCTGTTGTATTGTACACGGTGCATCAACATGGCTGTCAAACAGGCCCTAGAGATCCTGATACTGCTGTGGAGATGAGGTACCTTGTGTTGCTGGCACTAATAATTCATGCAATAGTAAAGGAATGAATTTAGTATGTTCTCTTTTTAGCTTTTCCACTGCTGCCAGAGCACAGCTGACATTGCAGAAACCCAGTTCTTTATATTTTGGCTTCAGTAGTATAGACAAAGACAGGGTACTCATCTTTTCTATTAATAAAACTTTTCATTTAAATTATTTGATATCATAGGCCAGTTTGACACCAATGACATGTCCAGTCATCACACACTGTCTGGCTACATGATGTTTCATCATCTTCACAATAGTTATGACCTTAGACCTTTAAACTCTTTATTCCTCAGTCAGCTCCACAGTGGCTTGGTAGAATCTAGAACACTTGAAGGCATTAGTGGAATGTCTCATACTCCTCAGAAGAAAGGGGAATAAGATCAATGTTAAAACTAGTGGGAGCTGCTCCCATTGGCTGATTGTTCTTTAAGGTCTTCCTATGAGGGAGGGGTGAAAGATGGGTTCATTGGCTTAACAAAGGTCCTGAAGCTTTTATTTTCTCTATTGACAACAGGTGAACATCTCTCACAATCATATTGAGAAAGGTCTCATCCAGCTGTTGTTTTCTGGGCACTGAAGCATAGAATTAAATAAATATTTGATCCTGTAACATTTAACATACTAAAACTGTGCTATTATGTACAGTAACATAAGAGAATAATAGCAATAATAAAAATGAATGCAAATATAAGAGACAAAACACATACAAAGTCTTTGTGGCACATGTAAAGGTAATACTATAATGTAGTAGAGAGGAAAGTTTACAGAAAAATAGAGAAATCGAAAACTGAAAGGCAGATGTAAAATTAATGTTTTCAAGGATTTTTTTTTAATCTTTTTTTTAACTGGTGAGGGTCAGCAGAGGGTCTTAAGAAACCCGGTCCACCCAAGTTTGATTCTTAGTGCTGGTGAGATCAGATAACAGATTAGGACAAGGTTGTCCAAAGAGGTGTACAATGATGATAAGAATAATAATGTGAAATGATTGTGACCCAGTGAATGAGCTTGAGCATTGCCTTCCTCATTGTTTTTGAGTTGGACGGCAGATACATTACCGTGTTTTGCATGAATGAGCCACAGCATTGATGAAGTGTTACCATTATATACCAACTCTTTCTGATACTAATGACACTGAACCTTAAAATAAGTGTAATCCTTGAAATATGATCATGAATGAAATGAAATAATGAAATAATCAAGAGTTTAAAAAGATCACCAGTATTAATGACAGTCAGACTACATAAAATTGGTATATTATTTAGTTAAATGACGGATAGCACATCAAAATATTCCCACATTCTCGATTGTTTTTTTCATATATCCTTTAATACCAAATATGAGTAGTACTGTTCGAGCCCCTTTTATGGCATGAGTGACAGTGAAAAACTTCAAAGAAGTCCAAATACAGCTGGTGCTTCAGTGATGTTTGAAGCTTCAGACGTCATCAGTCACGTGGTAATGAAGCTTCAATACACCTCTTTGAACCAGTGTTCATTAAAGGGATACAAGCTTCAAAACCTTGCTGTCAAACATCCCATCAACAATTTCTTTCTTTGTTTTTTACTAACTGGATTTTGAACAATGTTTTTTTTTTTTTTTGATGCTAGACATTCCTTTGGCCTTTCTGGTATTTCTGAACTCCTGTTGTTACTATTACTACTAACTTGGTGTCTCCTTTAACATCTAGTTCAGTGGTTCTCAAGTTCAGTCCTGGTGTACCACTGTGGCTGCAGGTTTTCAATCCAATCACTTTCACAAATCAGCCCTCCTTCTAATTGATCTATTTATTTAATTAGATAGTGATTCGTCTCACACTACAACAACTGAAATCTAAGCCAGTGAAAAGTATTTATATTATGACATTAAATCTTGAATCTTGAATTTGCATCCTTAGTTGTATCCATTCAGTAACAAGCAATGCAGACTCATGTACAACTGACAGGAAGGGGAGCAGAAATCTTAGTGTCATTCATGTGTGCTATAATTAGTAAGAAAAGGCATAAATAACCACAACATTAAATAAAAGAGAAAAATCTTAAAAGTCAAGAAAAATAAAACCAATTCACCTCTGTGTAACACATAGAAATGCTTCCTTCATTCCAACAAAAATATAGTAATTTTCTGGATTGACAGATGGTAGGCAGAAACTATGAAATAACAGCTTTTTTAATAAAGGCAAGTTTCCAGTTAAAAACAGAAGTTGGATGGGATGAACACTGCAGTTCTGCATGATAACAGAGAACCACAATGATTTAAGCCATTTCTTACTAATTAGCACAGGAATGAACATGACATTGGAATAGCAGCTCCGCTTTACCATTCAGTGTCATTTGCACTTAATACTATACTACTTGTCACTGTCAGTGTCTGGATACAATAAAGGAAGCACAGAAAATGTGAATTATAAAGAAAATAGTAAAAGAAATTTAAATCATATTAGCATACTTTTCATTGCAAAATATCAGAAGAAAAATGTCTAGATAATTGAACAATTTCAGTCAATGGCACGAAAGCCTGAGATTTTTGTTTATGTAACTGGTTGGAATAAAAATGCCAGCCACAGTGGTACCCCAGGACTGGACTTGAGAACTTCTGATTTATTTCAACTCTGAATCCTTTCTCTCAACATGTCACTTTGTGTCCCCCGCCTTTTCCAGGGTGAACACTGTAGAGTGAAGGGTTTCAATCTGTACTTTCTGTGTTCAGTTTCAGTTATATTCGCCAAATCATGTCATATTTATTCATAGGTTTACATACATGCACCCACAAAGACATCACCAGCAAACTACTGTTTGAAAATCATCAGATTCAGACTATATCATAGATCTACATTAAAAACTCACGTAGCTTCATGTCTAATTAGATAACTGTTTGGACAGGAAGAGTAAGGTTGTTTTTTTGTTTGACCAGGTCAAAGCTCCAACCCAAACTCTTTTTTTTTTGCTTTTATGTCAAAACACAAAATAAATCACATAAATATTCTTAAAATGTCTGATTTTACAAGAACTTAGAGCCTTTTAACAGGTATTTACAAAAGGGGGCAATACACCAGTCCATCACAGGACACTGCAATGCCCACACCCACACTCAGATTCAGTAAAAGGGAACAGTGGGGTAAAACTTATCAAAATGCTTTTGGAAATGTAATAAAACATAGAGACAAAAATATTAAAGTGTTTAAAAACAACAAGTTACAATTTGAAGATTTCTGAACTGGTTCCGCTCTTCTAGATGTACTTTTAGTTCATTATTACTTTTTGGTTTCTGTACAGCATTTAATTGCCTAGAATTTGTTATGGATGTGTATTATTTTGCATTCTCTTTATTTTGTTGTACAATGATTCATAAACAAAAGGCACACCTATTAGTTACACAACTGTCTCTGTTTGTGGACTGAGCTCTTTTCATAAATTATACTAAGTTATAATTATAATAAAACTGGCAAATCAAGTTTGGAAAGTCTTGTCTCATACATTATGCTAAATAAACAATCTCCCAATTACGCATTCTGCATTCATCCATGCACTGTTTGATTAATCATTTTCTTCCATGTCAAAGGTCTTCATAACTAATTTAGAAATGTGGAGAAAGTGGAAGAAGAATCATAATGTGATTACATACTGAACCCTTTAAACTCAGCCCCACTGCTTTGGACATACTGGAGCAAAAGAAACAATAATGCGGAATTTAAAAAAATGCATTAAATCATTCATTTCCTCATTGCTGTAATTAAATTAATATAAAGTGTTACCGTATAGTGTTTTATTGTTAAAATACAGTACTGCATACACCGATAACGTTGTAATGTTTTTTTTTTCTTCCCTCAAAGATGGTTGAATTTCTATATCACAATAATGCCTGACCCCAAACACCCAAACGATTTCTTGAACATTGTGATTGAACTGCGTACAATTTAATGGACAGGCAATTTATTTACTAAATGAGAGTTGTGTTTCAATTTTCAAATGACACCACATTCCACTTTCTATATTTTCCAATTTCTATATCTGTGTAAAGTTGTTTTTGAATCTTCCAACTATTTGTGTTGTATTTTGGATATACAATATAATTTCTTTATCAACTTTATATATTTTGACAGACTGAGATTTTCTCTTCAAAATGATACATAGGCCTTGGGTTTTCAGTAATGACTATGGATCCTTATTTGAAAACAGTAAAAGTGGAGAAAAAGAATCCTGTTTTTTTTATTTTTTAACTGCTTCAGAACAGCAAAACTGTAAATATTACTTGGGGATATTTCAAAACAATTCTTTCTGGGTGTTCCTGACATATTCCCTAACACTTTTATAGTGTAAGAAAGTATATTCAACACTTATGGAAAAAGCATAACATTCAAAGTGCATTTTTTGGTAAAAATCTTACTGAATTTTGCACTTCATATGTATAACATACCTAATTCTCCAGGTGTAAAAAATTCTGAAAGAGAAATGTCTGACCTTTATTATGTGCGGTAGAACATATATTGAGTGAACAGGAAACAGACATAAATGTGGCTGAGGTTAAAGTTGTAACATTGTATATTCACACACAAGACAAGGGTCACCCAACCCCTTTGCTGGGTTGCTTGGCCTCTTCTGGTCTTGGTAAACATGTTGTGCTTCCCTCCAGGATTGATAGAGGAAGTTACTTCTGGATATTTTTGTTTAGTAGAACACAGTACACCGATAGGGCTCACCATTAGCCTGAGTAAGTCCTGCATCCCCACACTGGCACACACAGGAGTTTACCTGCTCCCTCTGCTGCCTTGTGTCATCTTGGTGGTGTCTGTCATTCAGCCACCTACTCACAAGACACAAATTTTATAATATTATGTATACTGTGCCCATGAGTCTGTGAGGATGCATGTGCATGTACAGTATAAGTAACTTTAAATTCAGCCACGCATCATTATTTCTCATTAACATACACAACTGAATATGAATTTTTCACGAAAAAGTTTTTGGAGAGATAAGATAACAGAAGAAAATCAAAAACTACAGTATGTGCAATATGACATATTTATGAAGCAAATATGCATGTGACTATGACCAGAATAAATCTAGAATAAAAACTTAATATTGCTGCCAGATCTGTATTTACAATCTTTACCATGAATTTGCTTAGAGTGCTGTTTTTATTTGCTGCTTCCCCTTTGGAGATGTGATTTGCCGAATAGTCTGCCGTAAAACATCTAAGTTCATTTCCAGAAACCACCTCTGCTGATTTATATTTCTGTTCAGTGAACATTCTTGCTATACTTTATTAGCAGATGCTTATATCAAGTAAAAATTGCTTTTCTCCAGCCTCACATTTCATTCTTGTCTGAGGTCAATACCAACTGTATGGTTTTCTTAAGAGGTTTTTCCTCTGAAATTAAAACAATGCATTTCTATCAATTTTTTTGCAACAGGTTTTTGTTGCATTTCATTATTTTATATTAACTCAATTTTTTTTAATAGTCAGTTCATAAACAACTGAGGACAACACCTCTGCAATCTCTATTAAGTGTCTGCTTATACTAATAGAGATTGTATAAAATTATATGTAAACTTTTTAACTCTGTAATTTCATTGCTGAAGTTAACAGAAAAAAAACAATGGTAAATGCTGCCGTTTATCCTGTTTAAAAATTCCCTGTATGTTTTCAGCCTCCATTATAAACAGTGTGATGTCTGATTCTGAGTGCTAATGAACTGCTGTTCCAGTTGTATTTCATTTTGAAATGCTGTGCACATTAATGCTGATGACAGTAACACCATGTCATAGTGTAAATTAGTTCTCTAAGAGTTTGATCATTTGTTGACTTTAAAGCTTGTTGTAATTTTGGCATTAATGTACTTCAGCTTGTTTGATTACCTTATCCATAAAAAATCACTTTCCTATTTCTGTCACAGTACAGATCTAAGTATCTTTATTCTAAATATCAGTATTTATTAAAAATAGATTGTTTATGCAGACATGTTTTGTTAGTTCCGCATCATTAAATCTGAATAAACTGTCTTGCGAGGACTGCATTATTGTTGACTCCTCATTCGGCTAGCAGAATAGCAACTGACTGGAATATTATCTGACACAGATCTTGTGTCGTTTGAATTTAATTAACATTTTTTCAGTGGTCTACATATGAAATGGTGTTTAAACCTAATTACTCATTTGTTCTCTGGATAAAATACACAAAACTCTTGGACTAACTTTGACTTGTAAGCAATGCTAGTTTAGGTATTTTACAAAAAAAACAACTTCTGATTACAAATAAACACTAAATTTATATTTGCTAGGATCTTATTAATATGTTGACAAAAATTCAAACATTTTCAAAATAAATAAATCACCATCACTTCCTCAATTATTATATTTGTTTGAGGCTTATGGCATAGTTCTATTAAAAACAAGAAGATATTCATCTGTTTACCTATTTGCAGTTTGGTTTAGATTTTAAAAAATAGTTGACTCTAGTATTTTGCTAACATCTCTCCCTAATTTCATGTACTCCTCCAGAATCCATACTTTCTTTACTGCCCATTAGGCCTGTAGGCACTGAAGAGATTCTCAGGAATCCTGCAGTACTATTGAAGGTTTAAGGGCTGCAGTACCTTTAAGTTGCCATTGAAACTAGATGTTTAGTCATCTGCATATTCTACGTTCTATTTCACCTCTTTGCGAATTTCCAAGTTTCCTTTAAGTGTGATGTTATCTGATCTAAACCGAGATAAGGATTTGATTGAGAGAGAATGCCAAGGTTTTCCAACAATTCTCTTTGCTTGTATCTGCTTAGGTTGTCATGACCAAGTATAATAGCAAGTGTTGCCAACCCAAAAGTGTTGCTGTGTTGCACCTGTGCATTCTAGTGAGATGGCATGCAATAGCTTCCTCACACCCCTTTTAATGACAATCGTATCCAGACTTCCCTACTGAGTATTCTCTTTGTCTGACATATATCTCTTAAAATATTGTAAATTTGAGTTTTCAAATGAGAAATTCAATGTAAACATCACTCGATGTAGTATGCACTAGTTAGATTTGAAATTACATTGATGCTCTATTCTCAGAGATATGATATAACCTTAGCAAAGAAAACAGCAGTAATTGATAAACAGCAGAAAATTGAACATTGTCACTCATGTGCACATAGGGGACAGTTAAGGGCTCTATTGACAGTAATTCTCCATCGCTACAGGGGTTGGCAATCTAAGATAATGCCTTCTCTTTCACTCCCTCTGCTGACTAGAAGATTGATGGCTTTTCCACCTCAGACGTCACTTATTTTGTCGGTCCAACTGGACCCGCCTCTTCCTGCCAGAAACTGTTTCAACGGGATAAACTGTCATCTTTGGCAGTTGTTTCAAGTCTCCCATCTGAATAGACACAACATAATGCTTTAACCCATGTTTATTTTTCTTTTTGAGACAACAACATTTATTTATAGAGCATGTTTTCATACAAATGATGTAGTTCAAAGTGTTTTACAAGAAGAAAAAAGAAAAATATAAAAATATGATTAGGCAATACTAAGTAACAAAGAATAAAGTAAGGTCCAATGGCCAGGAGGGCAAAAAAAAAAAACTCCAGAGGGCTGGAGAAAAAAAAATCTGCAGGGATTCTGAAGACACGAGACCACCCAGACCACTAGGCATTCTACCTAACATAAATTATCTAAATTAGTCCTCATGATTTTCAGGCTTCATGTGGAAGAATTAGATGATGATGGTCATGTGGACATCTGGCCTTCAATCCATCAATTTAGGGGCTGCATGATGCCTTGATCAGGTGGTGGTGGCACAGAAAACCAGAAAAAAACAGCAGAGAAAATAGGGGTTAGTATGGATTGCAGAGCCATGAGTAAAAATGATAATTAAATGCATATACAGAATATTAGGGTTACACTAAAATGAAGCTATTAGAAAGCCATATTAAAATAATGGGTTTTAAGCATTTTTTTAAAGTGCTCCACCATATTAGCCTGGCGAATTTCTATCTGTAAGCAGTTCCAGATTTTAGGTGCATAACAGCAGAAGGCCGCCTCACCACTTCTTTTAAGTTTAGCTCTTGGAATTGTAAACAGACGCTCACTTGAAGATCTAAGGGTATGATTTGGAGTGTAAGGTGAAAGGCATTCCAAAATATAGGATGGAGTAAGAAGATTTTGTAAACCATAAGCAGTATTTTAAAGTCAATTCTAAATGGCACAGGTAACCAGTGTAGTGACATTAAAACTGGAGAGATGTGCTTGGATTTTCTTTTCCTAGTTAAGATTCTAACAGCTGCATTCTGCACTAGTTGCAATCAATTGATGTCTTTTTGGGTAGCCCTGAGAGGAGTGTGTTACAGTAATCTAGTCGACTAAAACCAAAAGCGTGAGCTAAGTTATAAGGGTTCTAAATTTTTACTATATTTCTTAAGTGAAAAATGCTGTTCCAGTGATCTGATTAATATGTGATTTAAAATTTAGGTCAGAGTCAATAATTACCCCTAAATTCTTTATCTCTGTCTTGACTTTAAAGCCTAATGGATCAAGTTTATTTCTAATATCCTCATTACATCCATTTTCACCGATTACTTTTGCCAAGACTTCTATTTTCTCCTTATTTAGTTTGAGAAAATTACTAGTTGTCCACTCAGAAACACTAGTAAGACATTGTGTCAGTGAATCAAGAGAGTCGGGGTCATCAGGTGCTATTGATAAATACAGTTGTGTGTCATCAGGATAGCTGTAGTAGCTCACATTACACCTTGAGGTAATCTGACCTAATGGAAGCATGTAGATCAAAAAGAGCAGTGGACCCAGAATAGAATCTTGTGGAACACCATATAGAATATCATGTGTCTTCAAAGTATAATTACCACAACTAACAAAGAATTTTCTACCTGTTAAGTAAAACTCACATCAATTTAAGATGGTGACAGAGAGGACCACCAATTGACTAATGCGATGTCTAAGAATATTATGATCAATGGTATCAAATGTGACACTCAGATCTACGAGGATGAGAACAGATAAACGGCCTCTATCCACATTTACCTGCAAGTCATCTACTACTTTAACTAGCACAGTTTCTGTACTGTGATTTTTTCAAATACCTGACTGAAACTTGTCAAGAACAGAATGTTTAGTCATGTGATCATTTAGCTGCATAATGACTGCCTTCTCTTGGATTTTACTTAAGAAAGGCAGGTTAGAAATAGGTCTAAAATTTTCAAAAATAGAGGAATCAGGATTATTTTTCTTGAGCAGGAGTTTAACAACAACAGTCTTAAGACAGTCTGGGAAGACCCCCATATCTAATGATGAATTTACTATGTCAAGAACACTATCAATTAGCATGCCGGATACTTCTTTGAAAAAACTTGGTTATGGACGCAGGTGGAGGGTCTCAGTTGAGAAATTATTCTATATAAATAGGGTAAATCTATACTTTTTGAGCAAAAATGCACCAAGAATATTCCAAAGTCTAAAAGAAAAAGGAAAAAAGGTTGAAACAAAATCATGTACTGAAACAGCACACAAAGTCTTGACATATCATTAGATTGTTTTAATAAAATCATTTGCACAAAATATTTTTTGCAAATAAAAACCGGTGCATACTTTTAGTGTAGAGTATCTTCAATGTTATCCATGCTTTCATTGAGAATTGTTTTTAATTTTCTGGAAATTCAGCAGTCTGTGATATGCCTTTTGGGCAAGGTTTCTGCTCTCAACCTCATTTCCCAGTGGTGCTCTTGAGCAATGGGTGCCTGCTGTTGCTTTCCTGTAGTTATCTGAAGGTGAAAGGAATAAACCCCTATTTTTGATTACTGTATGTGTGACACAACAAGAAAGACATTCAAATCAAAAACCAGTGGTGCCATCTTTAGATAAAACAAAGAAAAAGTTGTCTAATATAACGTGAACTATGCTTGTAAAGTAAGTAAATCAGGTAAAAAAAACAAAAAACGATTCTTTTATTAAGCCTGTTACAAAGAACCGCAGTCTGTAAGAGGCTTTCTCGTTTGCTTTCTGTGGCCTGTAATTTACTGTTGCTATGCAACCTTAGCATCAAAAGAATCAGTTTGCTCTGCCCATTCACAAAATGTCTCCTCCAATTGAGCTGGGCTTAGAATTCAGAAGAAACAGTGTCTGACAGGACTGAACTGTATTAATTTTGTATTCTGTTGAGTACTACATGAACAACACCTTGATAGTGCCGATTACAAAAAGTTACAGTTAACAAACTTTTAAATGAGTTTCTTCAAAAAAGCATTTTAGAGTGCCTACAAATGTTTTTTTTAATGTGTAAGTAAAATAAAAATAATAAGGCAAA
>NC_041397.2:183962515-184055015 GCF_900747795.2 Erpetoichthys calabaricus
TTGTGTCAAGAAGGGCAGCAAAGAAGCCACTTCTTTTCAAGAAAAAAGTCATGGACAGCCTGAAATTCTGCAGGTAGTACAAGGATTGGACAGCAGATGACTGGTGCAAAGTTATTTTTTCAGATGAATCCTCCTTCTGATTGTTTGGGACATCTGGAAAAGTGATTGTCCTGAGAAGGAAAATTTGAAAGCTACCATGAGTCCTGTGTTGTGCCAGCACTGAAGCATCCTGAGACAAGCATCCTGGAGTTGCTTCTCATCCAAGGGAGTGGGCCCACTCACAATTATGATCAAGAACACTGCCATAAATAAGGAATGGTATCAAAACGCCCTCCAAGAGCAACTTCTCCCAACAATACTGGTGCAATCTGGTGATGCTCTAATGATTCCAGCATGAGGGAGCACCATGTCACAATTCAAAAGTGATAACAAAGTGGTTCAGAGTTCATAACATTGAAATTTGGACCCGTGGCCAGAAAACTTTCCAAATCTTAATTCCATTGAAAACCTTTGGTCAATTCTGAAAAAGCAGCTGAACAAGCAGAAGCTCACAATTTGTGATCAACTCCAAAAACGAAAAAGGCAAGAATGGATCACAGTCAGTCAGGATTTGGCCCAGAAGCTAATATCCAGCATGCCAGAGCGAATTCCAGAAGTTATGAAAAAGTAATGTCAACACTGGAAATATTGACTCTACATAATCACATTTGATATATTTGCCAATAAAAGCCTTTGAAACTTATGAAATGTTTATAATTGTTCTTCAGTATACCATAGAAACATGTAAAAAAATAATTTGAGACTGCTGAAGCAGCAAAGTTTGCAAAACACATCTAGATAGATAGATAGATAGATAGATAGATAGATAGATAGATAGATAGATAGATAGATAGATAGATACTTTATTAATCCCAAGGGGAAATTCACATACTCCAGCAGCAGCATGCTGATAAAGAAAATATTAAATTAAAGAGTGATAACAATGCAGGTATACAGACAGACAATAACTTTGAATAATGTTAACGTTTACCCCCCTCGGGTGGAATTAAAGAGTCACATAGTGTGGGGGAGGAACGATCTCCTCAGTCTGTCAGTGGAGCAGGAAAGTGACAGCAGTCTGCCGCTGAAGCTGCTCCTCTGTCTGGAGATGATACTGTTTAGTGGATGTAGTGGATTCTCCATGATTGACAGGAGCCTGCTCAGTGCCCGTCGCTCTGCCACAGATGTCAAACTGTCCAGCTCTGTGCCTACAATAGAGCCTGCCTTCCTCACCAGTTTGTCCAGGCATGAGGTGTCCCTCTTCTTTATGCTGCCTCCCCAGCACACCTCCACGTAGAAGAGGGTGCTTGCCACAACTGTCTGATAGAACATCTGCAGCATCTTATTGCTGATGTTGAAGGATGCCAGCCTTCTAAGGAAGTATATTGGCAGTCCAGTCCAATTTATCATCCAGCTGCACTCCCAGGTATTTATAGGTCTGCACCCTCTGCACACAGTCACCTCTGATGATCACGGGGCCCATGAGGGGTCTGGGCCTCCTAGAATCCACCACCAGCTCTTTGGTTTTGCTGGTGTTCAGGTGTAGGTGGTTTGAGTCACACCATTTAACAAAGTCCTTGATTAGGTCCCTATTCTCCTCCTCCTGCCCACTCCTGATGCAGCCCACGATAGCAGTGTCGTCAGCGAAAATTTGCACGTGGCAGGACTCCGAGTTGTATTGGAAGTCCGATGTATATAGGCTGAACAGGACCGAAGAAAGTACAGTCCCCTGCGGCGCTCCTGTGTTGCTGACCACAATGTGAGACCTGCAGTTCCCGAGACATTCCTGATACGCACATACTGAGGTCTGTCTTTAAGATAGTCCACGATCCATGCTATCCATCTGTGCCACTGCCAAACCTTTTGGCCACTACTGTACATGTTCACTGAAAAGCACAGATGGCAAGGAGTTTATCACCATTCAGCTAGTATGGAATAGCATTAATCCAGTGGTTCCAAATTAGTGTTCTCCACCTAGGTCCCTTTTTACTGCTGCTAATAATAATTGTGAAGTCCTCCCAAAACATCTTCCATGTCTGTGTTATTTACACAGGATAGACACAAGCTATATATCTTATAAGCTCAACCACATAATTTCTACCACTGTTTAAATGTACAGACCCCAAGACATACGTACACGAATAAATATTTTACATGATTAAGTTGTGTAACAGCATATATTTAAAAAGAGGAGCCCCATATGTGGAATCACTACAATATTACTGAAAGCACAGAATATTTAATATCTGCAGGTGGATATAACTTAGAAAATAGGTTTTATTGTATTAAATAAGTTACTTTAAAAATGAGAGAAGCAGTTAATAACAAATTATATGTCCACATGTTACAAAGGCCCAGACAAAAAGGTGATTTCCACCTTCCAGATTTAGATTTAAGTCAGTGTGAAGCTGATTAAAAAGGGCCACAAGAGGCACAACATCAGCAGTTTATTAAAACATATTTAACATACTCAAATTCCTAAGAGTATTGAGCTCAAGATAGAAAAATGGCATTCCTGACAATACTTCTGCTTTATAATGTGAAGACTTGTTATTTGAAGGAGAATGCATAAGAAATGAAAAATCAGTATGGAGTAGTACATACAGTACCGATACTTCCATGTGAATTGCACTTTAATGATACCACAGGAAGTCAAAATATTGTATAATATAATATGTACATTAACTTAAATAATATTTATTATGTACACAAATGTAAAGTAAAATGGACAGCAAAGTGAATCAAGTGAACAACTTTGGTAATATTTAATTTGAAACTTAACACATTGCGTCAAATGAAGTAAACGAGCTACATAGACATACAGATTGATAGAGTGTTGGCCTAATGCATCTGTACACATCAACTTTTATAGTTCTCGGGGTGTGTGTATCGTCTGGTAGGCAAACAAGCAGTCAGCTATCTTTAGTTATAAAAAATAAAAAAATAAAATTATATTTGTATTTGCCCAGTGGGATTGTGACACTGTAAGAATACAAAATACTGTATGTTGGTTATTGAATGTTGTATATTTGGAATAAAACAAATGTTTGGTTGAACTAAGAATACAATTAGTGTCACTCCTTGCATACATGATAACATTGTCAAGATATGTAATACAACACAGATATTTGGGCTTATATTAACATTTTACATTTTTCAGTTTGTATGCAAAAGCTACCAATGCACACATGGTTTTCTTGAACCTCTATATGATGGACTATCCTTGATCTTCCGAGGAACACCTTGTATACAACTGCTGAAAAGAAACATTTATATTAGATGAGTGGCCTCATAGATAAGTGATAGGAGAAATCGCAAAAGAGTCTCCCAGAAGTAAAATAGGTCCATGATTGCTGACATCACCAGAAAAAAAAAGCCTATAATAGAAGTGTCAACTATGGCTTATGTTTTTGCTACCTTTAATTACAATCAAGACCATAATCAGGTGCCATGAATCATAACCGTAACAATATTGTCCGTAACAATGGTCCAATAATATATGAAAAGCAAAATGCAGACAAGGGAAAACACAAGTAGATTTTTCCACAAGAATCTCATATTAGAATAGATTAAACAAGAGGGAAACATTCACAGCGCACAAGTTTCGTATAGAAGAGGAGGAACACGCTGCTAACCTTGGAACCTGGAAGCAGCAGAGAATTATAGGAATGAATCATTTCATGGTAAATCAATCAGCCAATTTAAAGCAGCTTACCTCCACTGATTACTGAAACGCCCAGAGGATCCAGCATCTTTCAGCATTCCTTTCATCTTAATATTTTGACTTACCTGACTGGCAGTTTTTAAAAAATTCATTAAACATAATAATGACTATATTAGCTGATATTCTGATTTTACGAGATGAAGATTTTTTTATGGACAGCAGAATCCAGACAAAAATAGCGTCTATTCTTACAATTTGTTTACCTGTAACAAAAGTCCTCTGAGAGTGGAATCTAAGAGGAGAACTTGTAATTTTATAGGCTTATATCTGGTGACAGTTATTAGCATTTCACAATTCATTATTATATAGCAAGTTATAACAGTTTATATTTTATAGTATGTACACCTTATTACTAATTTAACAGTTGAAAGTTAAGTAGGAGGTTGTAAAAAACTTTGACTTAAGTGGAAGAAAATATCTTCTCAGGTGTCATGTACCAGGGTGATTCTCATTAAAATGTCCATATCACCTCCATTGGTGCTTCTTGATTGTAGAGAAGTAGAAGTTTTCCATCAAAGTCATCTTATATTGTTAAGTTCAGCAACTCTCCTCAGGAACCTTATTATAGCTGCTTATACTCATGATCTCATTGTTTCAATCAGGTGAAGACAATTTATCTGAGCTAACATCATACCATTCTCCAATACTTCACTAATTCATTGTTAAATCTCAATTACATCTCATAATACCTTATTCACTCACTTAAGAACAACACCCATGTCTATCTAGCCGACCAAATTCTGGGTTGTTGTATTTTTGTTTAGTCACCCATCTAGCAAGGTGGTTGTGATGGCAAGTGAACTCTCATTTGGCTGTAGTTCTGTACCCATTGCACATTTGGTCCAATCTTCAGCTGCTCCAACAAAACCTACAGAGAGCAAGCCACTGTCTGTTCCTTCAAAATAGTACTTTTCAGCATAGTTACACTTAACCGTTATCACAACTCAGCGCTGTTTTTTCAAGTTATTAATTCAATTGGACTTTCTCTCACTTCTGAAAGTGTTCAAAAAAGAAGTATATGAAAGGAAATTTGTGGAATTTTCAATTCTATTGAGAACGCAACATTATAAATTAGGAGGATGCGTATTCAAACTGGAAACCAGAAAGATTTTTTTAAACAAATGTCTTGGAAATCTGAAACAAACTACCAATCCATATAGATAGAAGGTACTCTGACAACTTTTTTGAAATATCTCCATTAGATACTGGGTGAATTTAACAAGCAAAGAAGCTTCACTATTTTGCATCCAGAAAGATGTAACAAATTAGAATGCCAGAACTTTCTGTTCACCACCACCTGGGGGGTATTTTCCGTACGTCGCTTAAATCATCCGAGATTAGATGCCTCATCTTGGATGAGTTAAGTGAGCCAGTGAGCCGGGCTCTCCTCCCGCTGATCAATCGGGCCAAAGGGTAGACACAGCCCAGCCTCGCTCTCTCTGCCGTCACACCACAAACAGACTTCATCTGGCCAGCAAAGGGTGGTTCGCCCTTCGGCGCCTTGGAGGTAGGCTGACGCGAACGCGGAAAACCCTTCCTGCGGCCCTTCCCCTTTGGGCCCATCACCTACCTCCGGCTGCAACTCGTGGTGCTGGATGGCCTGGCAGCTTCTGATGGCTGGCTTCTGTGTCCGCCCAGCTTTCTTTTTCCCCATTGCGCGGTGTCTTGCGGCTCCTGCCGCAGGTGGGCTCTTCAGTGCACTGTGCTGCGCGGACTTGCCTGCAGCTGTGAGTGCGCTCTCCCAGCACTGTGCTGCGCGTGTCTGCCGGCCAGTCCTGCCGGCGTGTACCTCAAGCTGCAGCCTCGGTGGCTCTCTTTCCTTGGGAGCGTGCCCCGCGCTGAAGTCCAAAGGGCGCTCTTAGTGCTTTACTCTGGTGGAGCACACTCTCTGTCTCGGGAGTGTGCTCGGTGCTGCGGTGCTGTGTGCGCTCTCCGCGCTGTGGTATACGTGCCTCTGGGTGCTGTGCCGTGCTGGTACACAAATTTGGTACAGATTCCGGTCCAAATAGACGGACCGGGATCCTGCCGGCTACGCCAGTGTAGAAAGGCGCTATACAGGCGCCCGACCCAGCACAGAAAGAAACAGGCACGTATAAAACAAGGCCTTTTTATTTTCTTCTTCACCCGTGGGCGCACGTCTTCCCCATGACCCACAGGCAATACACAGTCCCACAAGCACTCTTTCCACACAACAACAATCCTTTCTCTTCTCCCACCATTCCTCCGCAAGCGTAGTCGTCCTCCTCCTTCCGACCCTGGCTCGCTGAGTGGTGATGGCTGGCCCTTTTTATATCCCACCCGGAAGCGTTCCAGGTGCTTGATCACCTGGTCCTAATTTCATTTCCGGGTGGGGCTGAAGATTCGACCAGCTGGGCTGCAGACTCCATGCAACTCCCCCTAGTGGCCATCTGAGCCCCCAACCAGGCTGTGGAGGACTTCATCTCCCATGAAGCCATGCGCCAGGTTGGGGAATCATCATCCGCCAGGGAAGCTGCCACCAAGCGTCTCAGGGGAGGCATTGAAGTGTCCATGGCTGCTCCCCCGGAACAGATGCAGCAGGGGCGTCCCTGCCGGGCATGGGACCCGGCTGTCCTTCACAACGGTTATGTTTTAATGGATTTTTAGAGTGTGGACTGTGTGTTCTCTTTTTAAAAGGTTTTCTCTCCTTATATTTTTAGACTTTTTATCTACCTTTAAATTCTTGGTGGATTTTTTTATTGTCTGGTATAATACAAGTTACTGCTGTTCTTCTTGAATCGGATGCCATGTCTTTCATTGTGTGTTTACTCGCCACCCCATTTAAAGAAACCTGTGTACTATTATCTTTAAGAGTTCCCTGACTCTTAATAAAACTGGGTGGCATAGTCATATATTTTAACTGTGTTTAGGTTAGATTATCTATAAGTGTGACAAAGACCCCATTGCACATTATCAATCTCTGCAGTCACCGTTTGTTGGTTTCTTCATTTGGTTGTTTGTAAATATCTTATTAACAGATATTAACAAAGTACAATGCATTAAACTCTTTGGCATTTTTTGCTACAAGTAACAAAAAAAATCCTTGAAATATCCTAACTGTATACTACACATTAAGAGATAATACAACAGCCTAAGTAATATTTTTGTGTTAAGAAACTAGCTATGAGATGAAAAAGTTAAATATTTCCAAATTATGTATAGAACACTGTGCTTTCTCAAATGTGTACTAATTTATGCCTAAAATTCCTAGTTATATTACAGAAAATTAGTATTTTGTGTTAATAGCTATTAACTTCTTGTGTAAATTTAACAGAAATGCAATGGTTCACCTGCTTTTCATTGTAGTGATTAACATGAATTTGATATACTTTCTTTATCCCATAAACCATTATTACTAGATACAGTACCTAATTAAAAATGTCACCTTCTTTTGTAAATATTATATATTGGCTTTAATATAATATAATGGCTTTGGAAGATTCTCAGTGCAGCAATAATGTGCCCTAACAGAATGAGGCTAGATCCAGAATGTTATGTCTGGCAGAAAACAAGCAAGCGCTAAATCAGAAGCAACATTGTCATCAAACAGCTTTAATGAAACAGATGACTGTCTTCTGCGTGTAAATGAAAGCCATCACTGTTTGTGGATGACATTTCATCTGGAAGCAGCTTATACAAAATAAAAATCCAGAATTGATTCCTTTTGACCTCACAGCTGACCTCTGGAATAGAGCAGGAAATATAAGCTTGTGAAATAAAAATCATTAGATCTGTTTGGACACTTGAATAAAAGGAGCTTGGGCCATTAACTGATACACAATTGATGGATAAGAATAAAAAAAGCTGCTGCTGCTTATTATCGATTTTCAATTCCTACCTCTGGCATCCATGCAGAAAAGACCTTTGGCATGATCTGTGCAAATTGCCATTAATCCAATGTGTTCTAAAATTCTACAACCTGCCAGAATAAACCATTGCTGTCTAAATGTAACTTTTACAAAAAGAATGAATGAGGCAAGTAAATATTTTACAAAAAAAACCCTGATTTTCCTTGGAACATTGACATTTAAAATTAGTAACACTCTTCTTTCATACTGCTTTAACACTCAAACTGTGATAAAAATTATTCTGTCCTTCAGAAAAAGGAACATAATGCTCTTTGTTCTTGTAAAGTTATGACATGCAGCCTAATGATTTTCTTAGAAATGCATACACCATATTAATATGGTGTTACAGATCACCTCTTTTAAACGGAACAGAATTTCTTACCTAAAAATGGCCAGTGCACAAAATAACCAGTATATGATGTATAAATCTATTGATTTTTTTTTTTTTCAAAACATTCAGTTCCTTGCTTCAATAAGTTTGTTATGTGAATAGCAAGTTTAAATGTGAGATTCTGGCAGGATCCAGTGTAAGGGCAAGAATCATTACAAGATGGGTTGCTTATCCATCACAGCACATTCATGCATAACACCGTGCATAGAATTAACAATAAAACATGTAAGGACAAAGCGGAAATGTGTGTATGCACAAAAAAATCCAGATGCATAAATCTGTGCGCTCACCAACTTCCACGTTCTTCCGCTCCATAAAATCCAGTCAGCGTGAAAAGAAATGCACGTACATGCGCCTGCTGCACCACCCAAACTTCTCCCAGAATTGTGCCTCTTTGAATATGCAAATCAATATAAATAGCCCTTAAGATCAGCGTTCTGTGAAAAGGCAATGGCAAAAGCACAGGGGAAAATAGAAGAATTTCAGCAAATACCAAGTGGAGGCAAGGAAAAACATACTATTTGTTGGTTTAAACAGTGGTATAAACAACAAAAGGAAGTTGATCGAGTGACATAGAGTGTCAGAGAAACTTCGAAAGCTCAAGTTCACAAAGTCGCACAGTGCCTGAAATAAAAAAGAAGTTGTCAGATTTCAAAGATGCTTGCTGCTCCATGTGCGACCTTCAATGAAATAATTTATTGTAGCAGTATTGTCTCTTTCAAACGTACTAACTCCCAATTTCTGCCCTTCCTTTTCTTTCTCCAAGTAACCAATCGCCACACAATCAGCTCTGTAATATATGTTAAGCTATCTTTAAGCTTAGAAAGCCGATTCTTCAAAACTTTTAAGGAACATTGAAATATCTTCGTAGTACATGTTTAATTATTCTGTCCATCTATCCTTCCAGTGTTGCGCCAGCCCCAGCAAGAATACAGCAAGAACAATCCGTGAATGGAGTGCCAGCTCCTTGCTCACGCTGTGACACCGTGTCCTCACATGTTTAATTATTAACAATATAGATTATTTAAATGATGTTAACATTTTATCTGTATAATGTAATAAACAAATTTTGCTGCATTTCATCTTAAAAAAAATATTGTCATCATATGTAAATACGCACTGTACAAAGTGCCGCAGGTTGTGTAATATTATAACTATCGCACGTTTACAGTGAGGTAATTGTACTAATAAGTACAACCAGTTCTACAAGGAGCACATGATGGACTGATTGACTGCCTTTATAGTTCTTGGGATGAAACTGTTTCTGAACTGCGATGTCCCTAAAGGAATGGCTCTGAAGTGTTTGCCGTTTGAGAGCAGTTTAATAGACAGCATAGCTGAAGCAGCATGTGCTTGATGCTCTATACCGATAATTCTCTTTCCGATCAGATTGCACACTCAGATACAGTGGCATAAACAGTTTGAGTGGTGCATTGAGAGAAACAACGGTAAAGTAGCTATGGTATTTGGAATAGTTTGGCTATTCCGTGGACCATTATATTCTTACAGGTTAATTACAATCAGATTCCTTAAACTAATAAACAATATGTGGTTAATTTCAGTGTATGTGATAAAGCCGCGTCAGGGATGTGGATTTAAAAAAGAAAGGGAAACCTCGCTTGAACAAAAGCACTGCTTTTACGCTGGGTGCCACCAGTTTGCAAAACCAAGCGGAGAACTTACGCACGCCAAGCATTTAGCTAGTGTGAAAATGTGCATGGCTTTACGCCAAATTTAGGTTTTATACATCGCAATTTGAGCGTGGAAACAGGCTTACACAACATTTATGTGTGTACGCACCTTTTATACATGAGGCTCCTGGTGAAAGCCCACATTGACACTAACAGAATGTGTAAACAAACAAATAGTGACCAATCTGGTCTCTCTAGGGTAGCAGCAAGTAACCATTGTGTTATTGTGCCACCCTATTATAATTTCATATTTTAAACCTTCTTTCTACTTAGATTATTCAAAGTATTTCTGACATTATTATTATCTTAATATTCTCCTAAATCTATATCCATATACATGTTCAATAAATACACTTATCTTTTTATTTACTTTTCCTGGTGAGATCCATGCTGGTAGAATACCAATCTGAACAGACTGGACAATCATCAGCAACAATTTCCTGCTCCTCCAGAACAACCACCAGCTCACCTAGGGTTGGCATTTCATTTGTGTCATCTTCCAGTGGGTACCATGTCTTTTGCCCACTCAGTGCATTCTAACTTCATGCACAGACCTCACTACTTCTACTCTGAGTTCCCTTCCATGTCTTAATAATATGTCTAGAAACACTACAGAGAAAGTTACCATCTAATGATTTTGGTCACTTTACCGAATTTGTGACAACAGATGAGGATCAGAGATGTGTAATATTGTGCATATCAAAAACTATGCCTGAGGATTTACCTTGATCTGCTGCAATGCTTGCAAAACTACAGCTTCTGCACTGATTCATTCACAGTAACCCAAAATACTTGAATTCCTCTGCTTAGTTGTAGGTGGAGGACCATGACTTGAGATTCGGAGGTGCTAATTCTTATCCCAACCATATCTCACTGGGCTATGATTCTAGTCTATTTCTTGGTACTTAGTTTCACTTTCATACACATTGGCATACATTCAGATGGTTTTCTTACTATCATTTTGTGTATATTTTTTAGTTTTCTACCATTTTGTGGTTAGCAGTGCATTCCCATATATATTGTATGATACTGGGAAGTTGCACATCATGACATTACCATCTGGTAAGGTATACAAGAGGACAATGTGCACCTCAAGGTGTCCCAAGATTTTGGATTTTCAAACAAAAACAAATATTCATGGTGTCAGACATGTGCAAAATACTTTTAGGACAATTAAATCTTTGTGTGCTTCGTAGTATTTGTTTCATTTTGATCTCCCAACTTTTTACTCTTGACTTGATTTTTTTTGTCTCTCCCATCCTCTGGCCCTTTCTTAAAATATTTTTTCTCCTTTGAAGTTGTAGCAGGGCTACATGAAAAATTAGAATGTGGTTGTTGTATTATTGGCTACTTGTGTTGTATTTGTCAACCTTTCACTGTGTACAAAAATAACAAATCTCAAAAACGTGTTCCTTTGGACATTACCTGGAAGTTGATGAATTTGCTCTTCATACCATCCAGTTCTAAGTTAAACGATTTAAAAAGTACCACACATTTCATTTAAGAAAAAATATAATAATCAACTGTTTTACTAATCCTTACCAGGTTTGCAGACAACAGTAAGGTGTTTTAGACATTTTTTCAATCCACTTCTCAAGGCTATCAGTTTCCTTTCAGGACTCATTAATTAGGTCATCCATTTTCATCTTTCATATTGGACTTTTTGAATGTTTATATTACTTGTTATTCATTTTATAATTATGATAGTGCATATGCCCTGCAAGTTGGAGTTGGAAGACGTGGTGAGGAGTGTACCCAAAGGGGAAAGAGTTGTGATTGAAGTGAATTTCAATGGACATGTGGGTGAAGGGAACAGAGGAGATGGGGAGTTAATAGGTAGGTATGGTGTCAAGAAGAGAAATGCAGAAGGTCAGATGGTAGTGGATTTTATGAAATGGATGGACATGGTGAATATGTATTTTATGAAGAGGGAGGAACACAGGGTGATGTACAAGAGAGGAGGAAGATGCACACAGGTAGATTATGTCCTATGCAGGAGGGTCAGTCTGAAGGAGATTGGAAACTGCAAAGTGGTGGCAGGGAAAAACATAGTTAGGCAGCATAGGATAGTGGTCAGTAGGATGATGTTGGATAAAGAAGAAGAGGAGAATGAGTGCAGAGCCAAGGATCAAATGATGGAAGATGAAAAAGAAAAATTGTAAGGTTGAGTTCAGGGACAAGGTAAGACAGGTTCTGGGGTGGTAGCGAAGAGTTACCAGATAGTTGGGCAACTATAGCAAACATAGTAAGGGATACAGCTAGAAGGGTGCTTGGTGTGACATCTGGACATAGGAAGGAGGACAAAGAAATCTGGTGGTGGAATGGGGAAATACAGCAGAGTATATACTGTAGAGGAAGAGGTTAGCAAAGAAAAAGTGGGATAGTCAGAGAGATGCAGAAATTAATCAGGAGTACAAGGAGATAAGGTGTAAGGTGAAGAGAGAGGTGAAGAAGACTAAAGAAAAGGTATATGATGAGTTGTATGAGAGGTTGGACACTAAGGAGGGAGAAAAGGACCTGTAGGAACAAGACAAAATACATATGTGAGAATGAGAGGGAGGTCAGAGGAATGGTGGGGATGCAGGGAGTAGAGTTGGTGAAAGTGGATGAGTTTAAATACTTGGGATCAACATTACAGAGTGACATTGAGTGTGGAAGAGAGGTAAAGAAGAGAGTACAGGAGGGGTGGAGTGGGTAGAGAAGAGTATCAGGAGTGATTTGTGACAGATGGGTACTAGCAAGAGTAAAAGGGAAGGTCTACCGGCCAGTAGTGATGCCAGCTGTGTTATATGGGTTGGAGTCAGTGGCACTGCCTAAACAACAGGAGACAGAACTGGAGATAGCAGAGTTAAAGATGTTAAGGTTTGCATTGGGTGTAACAAGGATGGACAGGATTAGAAATGAGTACATTTGAGGGCCAGCTCAGGTTGGACGATTGGGAAACAAAGTCAGAGAGGCAAAATTGCGTTGATTTGTAGGACATGTGCAGAGGAGAGATGCTGGGTATATTAGGAGAAGGATGTTAAGGTTGGAGCTGGCATGTAAGAGGAAAAGAGGAAAGCTTAAGTGGAGGTTGATGTTTGTGGTGAGAAAGGACATGCAGGTGGTGGGTGTAAGAGAGAAAGAGCAAGGACAAGAAGATATGTCAAAAGATGATCTTCTGTAGCAACCCTTAGTGGGAGCAGATGAAAGAAGAAGAAGTACATTGCTTAAGAAGACAATCTAAATTCAAACAAATTCTAAATGGAAATCCAAACAGAGCAAAGAGAGCATTTACTTGAAGAATAAAAAATAGAACTTACAAATGACCAGAACATGAAGAAAATATAAAAATAAATGTCAAACAACAATAGTAGGGAAATTAACATTTTGTTACTTGTGACATTTTGAAGAAATCATTTTATGACCTGAATAGTACCAATCAGAAAACATCATCACACTAATGCAATATTATTTGAAAATGAACAGCGTCAGATCGGGTGTAAATGTATGCTGGCGCTGTTAGTTAGGGTCAGATCAGGAGGGCGGGGAGTGGGGGAGAGCGTGATCGTGACTGAAAGAATAAAACTGAAAAAAAGCTAACTTTTACAAGTACCATAAATATACACCCAATGTCACATATATTTGGTTCTTTATTTTTTTCTCTGTGATGCGTTGACATCATGCACCTGAAGGCGTAAGCTTATTCAGTACGAGCAGGAACACGCAGGTAGCCGGTTGCTTGTGTGCTACAACAAGCTTGACCTGGCGGCGATCAACGCACATGTACTATGCAAGGCATGTACGGGGTCTACTGAGAAAAGAAGAGTGTTCATAGCTCACCTTGCAGAGGAACTTCATTGTTGCTTCTTACAAGAAAAGGCGATGGAAAAAGAAAAGGAGGATGCAACATCGACAAGCTTCTGTTCCAAGACAGCCGCTTCCCCCAGGAAAGCAAACTGAGTCAGTGTCAGGTACCCCTTCAATGTAATAGCAACCACAGCATAGAGAGTAGTGTGTACATTGCAACAGGTACACGTCGTAAATGTAGAAAGGATGGTCCTTGGGTGTGTGGGAACTGTTAACATTTGAATTTGATGATTGCATATAGCGCGGAACTGACCTCTCTGTACTATTCTTTCCTCTGCATGTCCTGGAGTACAAAAGAAACAACACCATGCACCTAAATGTGGAGACTGTCCAAGATCAAAAAAAAAAGGTGGTATGCAAATGAATATAAATAATATGAATAATTTTGCATCCGTGCCACAGTGTTTTACGAAATGTACTATACAGGTCATAAAATGAATAATTCCAAATATCATATATACCTATGTCTCAGTTTTTTTTGTCAGTGTGGCTTTGACATCATGGACCATAAGGTGCATACTAATTCAGCGTAAGCAGGAACACTCAATAAATCTGAATAAAAAAAAGTCAAGTAACAATGAGATAGGAAGAAGACAGATTCACCAGCGTTTGTGTGTCAGCTTTTATCCATCCAGATCAGAGAATTTCCAGTTCCAAATTCTCAAAATACCACTCACAGCTACAGTTATTCCCAGTTTCAAATAAAAACTAACAGCGTCAGATTCCTGCGGGGGGGTGGGGGATGGGGGGGGGGGAGTGGTTCGGGGGGGCGGTAGTATGTGTCATGATCGTGACTGAGAGAATAAAAGTGAAAAAAAAACACTAACTTTTACAAGTACTAGAAATTTACACCAACTGTTACAGACACAAACCAAATGTATGTGTTTATTGTATAATATTAACAAAAAGAGCAGCTCACTACTCAAAACGTTAAATATATGAGGCAGTCAGGATCAAACCGGGGGACTCATGATTACAAGTCAGCAATTCTTACAGCTGTGCCACGGAAACTGTTGTATCATCCTTGAACCTTTTGTGAAAGCGTTTATTTAATCTTTGGACTTCAGGCTTCACTCATTATATAGTTTATGTCTGCATTTTGTCATTTATTACTAAAATATGAAAAATGTTTCTGTTTTAATGATGTGTTTACACAGATTATTGTAGAAATGGAACCCACATGAATTGCATGTGTCCTAAATAATGATCTATTATTTCCCTATACAACTCTAGGTACCTGACTCCCAGATAATCAAGGCTGGAACTAGGAGAACTTTGTGCCCGTTCTGCGGCAGTGGGGGGATGGAATAGTAGACTGCTTGCTGCTTGTCTTGATCGGCACATTTACAAGACAAAAGATGCTGACGGAGAGGTACAAAGAGATTTAAGGTGGGCCGGATTTACGAGTTTTTGCGTAGGCTTTGGTAATTGTAGTGTTATCCAGTTGGCAATCCTAATCACCACTACAGCCATTGACAAATAGTATGCTGCATGGGCAGCAAGGAAGAAACTTATTACTGCTTATCATTCCCAAATGAATACAAAAGAGTGAGTGAACAGGATGACAAAGGCTATTTTGGCCTCCTATGAAGGTGATTGGCATCAGGACTGGAATAAATGGCTCTGGCTTTCTTTGAATATGGTGGTGAACAAAGCAACTGGTGAGATGCCTACTTTGATTGTACTTAGTTGTCAGCTTAAGGGCTTACATAAGAGAATTATTGTATCTGTTCTATATATAGATTCTTCATCTTATCAAATTAGACATGACCTATAGCAGTTAAGACTACAGAAGAGGTTAGGTGATTTAACACCCAAACAGGCAAGTATTACAGGGAAGTTTTTTTTGGGAAAGGAGACCTAGACTGGCTAGAGCTCACCATTTCTGTGATGTCTTCACTAAATTCAGTTTCAAGCTAGCCACTAAGACAGTAGAACCGTCAAGATCATTAGGAAACTGGGGCCTGTAAATTATTGAATATCAAGACGTGTAAATAGTTCTACATAAGTAGAAAATTTTATTTTATTTATACTTGTCCTTTTAGATGTACACATATGTATAAATACATTATGTGTAAAGCATTTTCCTTTTATCAGAAAGTGGAATGGTACAACAGTGACACACTACATTTGTCCTCTTTGGTAGCTGACCTTCTGATTTTTCTTTTCATGTCAGTTCTGGGTCATTTAGATTTAAAACTTAGCCAGGCAAAGCATTGGTTTCCTTTTTGTGTTTTCCAAATAATCAATAATTAAAGCCTTTCAGCCTCTTTGCATTTCAGACAACAGAGTTTTGAAACCAAGGATTCATTCATCATAAATCTCACCCATTTTCTCCAGGATTCAATTTCTACAGTCAGTTAAGTAGCCATCTGAAAACATTATTTTGCATGGAGCACTTACTACTTTCTGCTCTAACTGTGAAACAAATAATGAGATCTTTCTGGTGTTTTTTTTTTACTTTGTGGGCTGTGTCTTCTGCCACTCAATTTTCTATCCATTTACTGTATATCTACTTCACATACTGAAATGTTGCACACCTTCATTCATTCATTAAACCATTAAGTAGTGGATGGTGTTTTTGTGCATTGTTTGTGGACTTTGTATTTTACTTGTTTTATGTATATAGGATTAGAAATGAGTACATTAGAGGGTCAGCTCAAGTTGGACGGTTGGGAGACAAAGTCAGAGAGGTGAGATTGCATTGGTTTGGACATGTGAAGAGGAGAGATGCTGAGTATATTGGGAGAAGGATGTTAAAGATAGAGCTGCCAGGCAAGAGGAAAAGAGGAAGGCCTAAGAAAAGGTTTACGGATGTGGTGAGAGTGGACATGCAGGTGATGGGTGTAGCAGAACAAGAAGCAGAGGACAGAAAGATATGGAAGAAGATGATCCACTGTGGCAACCCCTAACAGGAGCAGCCACAAGAAGAAGAAGAATTGCAAAGTTTAGGAGGTTAATAAGATTCGTGATCTAAACTGTGTTAATTGTCCCTTATACAGCATGTGTTTTGTTTTATATTCTATTACTAGTTTAATATATCCACCATTTTTTCCTGTTCCATTAGAAGTTGTCTTTATTAGCAGGCATTGTGGGAGTTGATATGACTTGGTGTTGGTCAACTCTGAACAAGATGATTCTGACTCCTTCTGGAGCTGAGTAATGTGTCATCTTATTCGGATATTGAAGTAAGTTGTTGCATGGTTGTAACACGATAGAATAACAACCATATCAGTTTTGCTGTGCACTGGGAATTATAGTTTGATGAGTACAAGGGGACAGCCAAATTAGACATGTTCCAAACCTTGGCTGGTATCATGAATGTGAAAATCATGAACATGAGAAGAGAGAAGAGTCATCCTTGACTGAGTTCAAATCCCACACTGAAATAATGGTACATTTTATTTGTATAGCACCTTTCCCATGAAATAAATTGAATTAACTAAATCTATGGAAACACAACTCTTGCTTTGCAAGTACATGGACCAAATGACATGCAGTAATGGTATCCAAATCCCATACTCTTGAGGCACTTTCATAAGACAACAATGTTAAGCTTTTTCCAAATCCACAAAGTTCATTTATCAGGACAAGTAAACTACAATGATCTGTCAAATGGCATGCAAGTACAAAGCATTAGTCCAGTGTTCCTTGAGCAGGATGGAATCTGCATTGTTCTTTCTGGATTTGATAAACACTCTGTTCCACTACCTCAGCTGTTATGCTAAGTTGAAAATATGGCAATTTTTTTTACTTATATGGGTAAGGAGATAACTAGATTCAATTGTAGTCAATGAACTAGCCAAGTTCATAACAAGGAGTATCTAAGAGCCATGCAACGACTACTAATACAAAATCAAAACTCATAGGAATACCTGTTTCTTTGCCTTGTAACATTTAATTTAACTTTTTAGAATGATTCTACAAAACTTAAAAGCAGACTTTGGCCTTCCCTATGAAAGGGAAAAGGCCTAAAGATACTCAAAAGTCTCAAAAAAAAACCCAGAAAGGCAGGAGAAATAACATCAATCCCATGGGCCACAAAAACAAAAAAATATATACAGTATTTAGAGAATTTATTTGACAAAAATAATAAATAGGCAGAGATTAATTAAAAAAGGTGATGCCTAAAAGGCAAACAAAACCCAGTTTGAGATTCAATGTTTGAAAACTTTAAACAGAATACAATGTCCAAAAAAACTGAGATAGTTAACAGGAAATTCTAAAATGAACATACAGCAAAATCTACAATCTAATCCAAAAGCCAAAACAGGAGTATTCGCATGAGTATTGTTGGTCTACTCGTTTGTTGTGTACTTTCCTGTGTCTATTCCCTTATCACTAATTTTGTGGCACATCAATTTCTTCTTATATCTCCTGTCCCTGAGTATACAGATCAGACAGACGACACCCAATGCTTTCACCTTTCCATGGACAGTTAAAAAAAAATAAAAATGGAGGAAATGTGAAAGAAAAATGTACTGCTTGCAAGCTACTAGGGTTAATAGCTGACAATATTCATACAGGCGTTTGTCATAAGACAGGGTACAGTAAGCTGGCCGAGGACAATTTCCAGTTTCTTTAGGAACGCATCTATTTGACACAGGAAAGATGACCTTTCCTTCTTTAGGGTCTATCTGACAAGTAAAAAAAAAAGAAACAGATGACCCATTAGCGTAATAAAATAAAATGCTTAAGTAAACAATATTATGTTTTTTTGATAAATAAGGAGGAATGGGGAGGAAGAAGAAAATATAAAAAGCTGATCGAAAAATAGAACTTTGCTCTTCTGCCTTGCAACACATGAATCCACATACTCATCTGTGACTGAATAAAAACCTGACTGATTTGAACTATTCCTGTCTTTCTCAGATGTTACTTTCACATATCCCACAAGTAATAATCTCCCCTCACACACCAAAAGGAGAATGTACAAAAAAAATCTAAAAGATGCAGTCCAAGAGGCTGACTTTAAGCCCTCTTTGGACTCCTTACCTGTTGTAGGACTTTACCTAAAACATCCTATGTTATAAAGAAGAGAAAGAACAAATAATGCAAAGAAATATACAGCTGAAGTATATTTTGAAATATACTTTATATATACAGTACATCAGATGACAAATAAAACTCAAACAACATAAACTTGCAGGATATAACTGTAAATGCAATTTCACTCTCTTGACTAAAAGATTGACACAAGCAAAGTTTGCCATGCATCTTAGACAGCACTTAACACACTTTATAAATATACAGTCAGCACATTTTAAAATTAAACACAATTTGTGATTGTTCTCATCACCTTTTCAGTTGGATCTGTCACCTGCTTACTAAAGGAAATATTCACAAAACTTTATACAAATTATAAGATTTCTTTAATATACAATTTGTGGTGAGAACTTACCAGTGTGATTATTATAATTTGTTTTAATTGCACACCCACTTGCCCACCAACAGCTGGTTAATTTTAATCTACTTGAAATTAAATTAACAGGTTTGGAAGTAAATCATCAACTTAGTGAATCTGTTAGAAAGTGACTGTCCATGAAAGATAAACAGCAAGTGTGTAAAGCATAAATAAACATTTAATCAGTGGTTTTGAAAGACATGACAGACAACCTGGCAGATGTTTTGATCAGTACTTTGAATTTCATTTTGTGAAAGTCAACAGTTTTGGATAGATGTTCTTTGTTAAACTTACATGATGCTAAAATTGCTGTTTTGTGTATGTAATTTTGAATGATTCACCTTTTCAGGAGGAATATTTACCTTGATCAGTGCCGCAGCTAACTCATCAATTAAGCTATCACACTTTCCCCGAAGCCATTTTTCACTGTCAGCTTTTGTGTTATTGTAATTATGCCCGTCTGCTTGTCATCATATGTGTGAAAAAATGTATTGTAAACAAAATAATCAAAAGTACTCTTATTTTAAATTACTGAGGTACTCTTGACATAAATAATAATGAAATAGTAGAACTACAACTATACCTTTAATATCACGTAGGTTTTAATGTCATCATACCATTACTTGACATGTAAACTTAAATAAAGGATAGGCTTAACAAAGTAAGAAAACCTTCACAACATTACACATTGATGTGCCAAAACTGTTCTGGTGCAAGCATCCACTTCTAGAAGTGAGGATACCTTTCCCAATCATAATATCTTTCTTACTTCTCTCATTGTGTTTCTTTATCTCTCTTGGACACCTTCTGATCATCAAGATGTCATGAACTGATTTTGTTATTCATTTATTACAAGGTTTTTGTCATGTTTTTTATGGATGTTTTGTACTCAATTAGTTTTTGAGTTCATTTAATATATAAATTGATGAAAATTATTAATTTTTTTTGCCTAGCGATGTGGATGATTTTGTGACGGGTTTTAATGTTGCTCATGTAACAGGTTAAAAGGTTGGCTTTATCATCGATTTTCTATCCAAAATTAGCGGATAGAGACTACATTTTGTTTGCATCTCTCTATGTAAAAAGTGTTCGAGATTATCTCTGTGCTGTGAAATTTTGACTATGATTTTAAAAGTATGTTTTGGACCCATTGACTGAATCTTTGTCTTGTATTATTTATTTTTTATGACTTTGTTTTATTTTTCAACTATGCATAATATCCTTTTTCAAACACCTTTCTAAAACTACTAGTACTCCACCTCTAGTAGTACACAGGGTTGTTTTATGTTTGTCTCCAATTTCAAGTTCAATAAGCCCTGACCGAGTAAAGCTGTCTACATTATACCCTCTGCTTGGATTCATGTTTGGATCAAGAGGATACTGATTTAAGATCAGGAACCACTAGATTTTCATGGTGTCTTTTGGCCCAGGATTCTGTTTTAACTTGTAGCTCTCTGTTTTCTTTAAATGCCTAGACATGTATCTTTACTGCCTGTCATTTAATCAGTGAAGTACAGCACTGTGTCATCTGTCTGGGTCTCAAAGATGCCACTTGTTTGTCTGGTTAGCATAGTTAGACTTCTTACATGGATTCCAGTTCTTCCATCGTTATACAATGTCCTCTGTTTTTATACCAGGCTGTCTATTATAGCACTGACAACACCTAGGGTACATCTAATTAGGTGTGAAACTAAGAGTTCCCTTTTCCCCATCATAACACATTATGCTTGTCATGATGCATTACTCATGCCACAAATTAGAAATAACCTTTCACTAACCTGATATTTTTTGTTTTTGTTTGTGAGTTCCAGATATACATTTGGATTACATATCCTAATCTGCATAATCCTGTATCCTACTTAGCCTTAGATAGATAGATAGATAGATAGATAGATAGATAGATAGATAGATAGATAGATAGATAGATAGATAGATAGATAGATAGATAGATAGATAGATAGATAGATACTTTATTAATCCCAAGGTGAAATTGACATTCTCCAGCAGCAGCATACTGATACAATAAATAATATTAAATTAAAGATTGATAATAATGCAGGTGAAAAACAGACAATAACTTTGTATAATGTTAAATGTTAACATTTACCCCCCGGGTGGAATTGAAGAGTCGCATAGTTTGGGGGAGGAACGATCTCCTCAATCTGTCAGTGGAGCAGGACAGTGACAGCAGTCTGTCACTGAAGCTGCTCTTCTGTCTGGAGATGATACTATTTAGTGGATGCAGTGGATTCTCAATAATTGATAGGAGCCTGCTGAGCACCCTTCGCTCAGCCACAGATGTTAAACTGTCCAGCTCCATGCCAACAATAGAGCCTGCCTTCCTCACCAGTTTGTCCAGGCGTGAGGCGTCTTTCTTCTTAATGCTGCCTCCCCAGCACACCACCGCGTAGAAGAGGGCGCTCGCCACAACGGTCTGATAGAACATCTGCAGCATCTTATTGCAGATGTTGAAGGACGCCAGCCTTCTAAGGAAGTATAGTCGGCTCTGTCCTTTCTTGCACAGAGCATCAGTATTGGCAGTCCAGTCTAATTTATCATCCAGCTGCACTCCCAGATATTTATAGGTCTGCACCATCTGCACACAGTCACCTTTGATGATCACGGGGTCCATGAGGGGTCTGGGCCTTCTAAAATCCACCACCAGCTCCTTGGTTTTGCTGGTGTTCAGTTGTAGGTGGTTTGAGTCGCACCATTTAACAAAGTCATTGATTAGGTCCCTATACTCCTCCTCCAGCCCATTCCTGATGCAGCCCACGATAGCAGTGTCATCAGTGAACTTTTGCACATGGCAGGACTCCGAGTTGTATTGGAAGTCCGATGTATATAGGCTGAACAGGACCGGAGAAAGTACAGTCCCTTGTGGCGCTCCTGTGTTGCTGACCACAATGTCAGACGTGCAGTTCCCAAGATGCACATACTGAGGTCTGTCTTTAAGATAGTCCACGATCCATGCCACTAAGTATGAATCTACTCCCATCTCTGTCAGCTTGTCCCTAAGGAGCAGAGGTTGGATTGTGTTGAAGGCGCTAGAGAAGTCTAGAAACATAATTCTTACAGAACCACTGCCTCTGTCTAAGTGGGAGAGGGATCAGTGTAGCATATAGATGATGGCATCCTCCGCTCCCACCTTCTCCTGATATGCAAACTGCAGAGGGTCAAGGGCGTGTTGAACCTGTGGCCTAAGGTGGTGAAGCAGCAGCCTCTCCATGGTCTTCATCACATGTGATGTCAGAGCAACAGGCTGAAAGTCATTCAGCTCACTAGGACGTGATACCTTTGGGACTGGGGTGATGCAAGATGTTTTCCAAAGCCTCGGGACTCTCCCCTGTTCCAGGCTCAGGTTGAAGATGTGCTGTAGAGGACCCCCCAGCTCCGATGCACAGACCTTCAGCAGTCGTGGCGATACTCTATCTGGACCCGCTGCTTTGCTGGCACAAAGTCTCCTCAGCTCTCTGCTCACATGCGCTGTTGTAATTATGGGTGGGGATGTCTCTCCTATGCTGGTATCAGCAGAAGGATGTGTGGAGGGTGCAGTACTCCGAGCTCCGATCTTCATCCCATCCCACACTTCCTTCATGCTCTTATGATTACCCCTAGAAAAATGAGGCAAAAGCATTACATTTTTTCAATAACAGAAAATGTTATGTGTAACAGAAACATGTAAATACCAAAACGTCAACACAACCACAGTAGTAAAGGTATGTCTAGAGCCCACTGCTTTACTGGTGCAGATTTAGTATATATGGTTTGTGTGGTATGGTTTGAAACATTCACCAGTGCACATAGGCACAGATCAAGCAGATATCAAAGGATTTTTTATAACATTTTTTTGTTGATTGATCATGACTGGGTAGAATGTTAGTACTTGACATGCCCAATTGCATTAACCGTACTTGCTATCCTACTTGTCCCACTACCTGTGTAAAGTATTGAGTTCCAGATATACCCTGAGCTTGCTTCACACTGCATGTAGAACTTAATACCAAATTATGCCCATTTGAATGTGTTCTCCTTTATCCACAACAGTTTTCCCTTGTATACCAAAAGACTTTCGTCCATACTTGCAATTTGTGCATATTTTTGATGATTGTCTGATGCACATCCTACAGTTTGTACAGACTAAAAAACACCCACATGTTGTCTGTTGTAACAGGCTGCATAGTGGTTAATTTCAAACACTATTTTCTCCACCAGACTATTATTGACAAATCATAAATAGTCCAGATAATCATGATGAACAGACACCTTTAGATCGAGGTTACCTGTAAATGGGCAACAAGGAGCTGCAGGATTCACAGCAGTAGTATGAAGCTGACACCAAACACAAACTTAACAATAATAATGATAATAATAATCTTTACATTTATATAGACTTTTCTCACTACTCAAAACACTCTCCACACAGGGAAGACCCAGGAAGACAACCCACAATTTCATTACTGCAACGCAGCAGCGCTACCACTGAACCACCTGCATTCAGAATCTATTGAATAGTTGCCGGTTGCATACTCTATGTCAACATCTCATGGCTAATTCACACTGTCATCACTATCTCTTGATTTGAGTATTGGTTCAGTTTCAGTTTGCTCTAAAGCTGGCTTTCGTTTGCCTTTGTTTTTTTGGTTGAAGGCTCCCGTACTCTTGAATATTGAGGAGTTTCCATAAGGTAACCATAAAATTGCAGAACACATAGAAATATTCATGATTTTTCAAAGCATGATTTTATATCATCCCCTAGATGGCAGTAGAATGCTGTCCCAAAAGTTATTCGGGCTTAACACTGTAAAGTAGATCATTGCATGTCTCCCCACGTCTGACTCAGGCTTAACTGTATTTAATTCAAATTTCCAAGCCTGAGTCAAGCTCAGGGTTAACACCAAGGAGGTTTGTGAAATGAGTCTATCACTACATACAATACACTTTCTTGGAGTCAATAAAATAATTAGAAACAATACCAAGCTAAGCCATAGAAGTCTATAGGAGAAATAAATGTTAAGTGAATAAAATTGTTTTGTGAGGACTTTTTAAAAAGCCCCCTCAAAACTATTCTCATTTGAAAAGATGCCATTATTCCTGCTGATAGCACTTTTGCCTGTCTTGTCCCAGAATGGATATAAGACTAAAGATTAATTTAAAGCTTATTTTTGGATTTTGTCTTTTGTCTTCATTAAAAGTAACTAGGCCAAACTCTGATACAAATAACACAGGAGAATCATTTACTGTTCTGAAATTCATTTCTATGAAGTATAGTTTCCTGACAATTGAGGCCTTGTGAATAATGTTGATGGAATCACCTAAAGTAGTATAATTAATCACAAACTCTTAATAAAGAGTTGTATACTGTAAAAGCAACATGTTTTAAATCACTGTTCTCAGTCTCAACTTAACTAAAGGGCACAATGAGGAACCATGTGCCAAATGAGGGTCATATCTCTAAAATATTTCCATGATTTATTCGTTTTTAACATGCTCATTTCATTATAGTGTTTTGAAGAGTTGGAGCTCCCCCTAAAACATGGAACAATGTACAATGATTACATTTTTAATGTTAAATGACTGATTCTTTCTTTAGTTGCAGTTATAAAATAATGTTATTAAGTAATAAAATACCATTGGCCAATATGCACAAAAATGTCTAGTTTTCTCTGTGGTGCAAAATCTACTAGAGTGACTTTGCTCAAAATCCGTTTAACAATGCTAATAATGGTGGTAAGTTTCATTCTGATTTTGTCATTTGTTTTTGAATTATTATATCCATAGACTCACATCCTGACCCACAGACACACACATGCAAACAGACATCACTCCAAAAGTGGTCAAATTGACAAAAACTAGTCAATTAGTTGAAGTCTCAAATTGAATATTTTGCATGCCTCACAATAATTTTAATATACTGCCACACATACAAGAGTAGTGAATGTGATAGGGTACAAGTTCAAGTTCAAGTGTCCTTTACTGTCATATCATCTATACATGGGTAGAACAGTGATATGAGATGTCATTCACTAGGACCACAGTGCAACATAAAACACATTTTATCTGGATACTGTAGGGTGGGCTACATACAAGGAGGGTTATACATGTAAATAAATCTATAAATTTGTACAATTAAACAAAAAATTCTGTGCCATTTTCACAGTACAATCATTATAACAGTGCAATATATAATACAAATAGACAGGACATTTGTGAACATCCGAGTATGTTGAACTTAAGAAACAGATGACAGGTCAGTGGCAGCTGTTCCTTAAAGCAAACATGTAGTTTGTGCTATCTCAAAATGTTTAAATAGTCACAGATAACAGGTAGTTTTTTTATTGAAAGACAATAGTATTAGTGTGGTAATTTAACTCTGCTTTGAATTTAGAAACCAAAGGCTGTTCAGTTCTCTAACAGAATTTGGAAAGGAACTATGGCATAGTGTGGTAAAGGAAGTATAATCCGGTACCTTTTGTCAGATGGCAGGAGAAAAAACAGTTTGTGGTAGCAATGGGAGGAGTTATCCATAATGCCTGAGGCCTTGTGAATACAATACATTTGCAAAATGTCCTTCATGGAGGGAGGGCATAGAGGACCCAATGACTTTCACTGTGGTGTGTACAATCTGCTGTATGGTCTTACTATCTGTCACATTACAATTCCCATACCACACAGTGATACACTTGGTCAAAATGCTCTCTGTGGTGGCTCTGCAGAGGGTTGTAAGGATGGGTGGGGATGTCTGGACCTCCTTAGTTGCCACAGAAAGTAGATTCACTTTTGCACCTTCTTGGCCCCATTGGTTGCTGAGAATACTCTACCAGATGCTCAAAAGGAAAAATGGTGCTTCTGACTGTCTGCACTGAGGAGACCTCAATGTGAAGAAGGGGGTCTGGACATTCTGAAGGAATTGAGCACTACAGTATTATCCGTGTATAGACCTCCTAAATTCAACGCGTCTTTCTTTGAGGAATTCTCTGACTTGATGTCAATCTTAATTACGAACTATGACGCACTCTTAATAGTCGGCGACTTTAATTTTCATGTAGATAATCAATGTGACCAAAAAGTAAAAGAATTTATGAACCTCCTGGACTCTTTTGATTTGAGACAGCTCGTTAATCAGCCTACACATAAAGCAGGTCATACGTTAGACTTAGTAATTACTAAAGGACTAAAAGTTGATATAAAGCAGGTCATTGATACGGGTCTTTCAGACCATTTTCTTCTACTTTTTAATATAGAAATAATGATAGAAAACACTCATGAGAAGCATATTGTTAAAAAACGCTTCTTTGACTCATCAGCAACTTTAAAACTTACAAACATTCTAACCAATCAGTCCATTTATAGTGCCAACTATAATAGCGAGGAGAATGTAAATAGTAAGGTGGAAAGATTTAATACTAAAGTGAGGGCTGCTGTTGACATAGTTGCACCTGAAAAGACAGTTAAAAAATCTTCTAGCATTGTTATACCTTGGAAGACCCAAAGAGTGTCTGATTTAAAGAGAACATGCCGTAGAGCTGAGCGTAAATGGAGGAAGACTAAACTAACTATTGACTATGAGATATTAAAAGTTAAAATAACAGAATACAATAACACAGTCCGTCTTGAGAGGCGCTGCTATTTCTCTAAGATTATAAATAACAATGCTAGTAATCCCAGAGTCTTATTTTCGACAATTGATCATCTATTAAACCCAGGTAACTCAAAGGAATGCCTCCTAAGTACTTCCAGTAAAACCTGTGAGGCTATCGCTGTATTTTTCAATCAAAAAATTAATGATATTAGAAATAACATAGTATATCTCCCCAACACTAAGGATCCTCCGAAACCCCAGTATTCCATAATAAATAAATTAGAGTCTTTCACTAGGATAGATTTACCTGATTTACATAAAATAATTTCTCAAATGAAACCATCCACCTGTGCCCTTAACCCAATACCAACAAATTTTTTCAAAGAAGTATCGGGTGTGCTTAGTGATAATGTTCTTGACATAGTAAATTCGTCATTAGATACGGGGGTCTTCCCAGACTGTCTTAAGACTGCGGTAGTTAAACCCCTACTTAAGAAAAATAATCTCGACCCCTCTGCTCTTGAAAATTATAGACCCATCTCTAACCTGCCTTTCTTAAGTAAAATTCTAGAGAAGGCAGTCATTATGCAGTTAAATGAGCACCTCAATAAACATGCTATTCTTGATAAATTTCAGTCAGGTTTTAGAACAAATCACAGCACAGAAACTGCACTCGTTAAAGTAGTAAATGACTTGCGGATAAATGCAGACAGAGGCCATTTATCTGTTCTCATCCTCTTAGATCTGAGTGCCGCATTTGACACCATTGATCATAATATTCTTAAGAATCGCCTTAGTCAATGGGTGGGCCTCTCTGGCAGTGTCTTAAATTGGTTTGAATCCTACCTGGCAGGGAGAAAATTCTTTGTTAGTTGTGGTAATTATAACTCAAAGACACATGATATTCTATATGGTGTTCCACAAGGCTCTATCCTGGGTCCGCTGCTCTTCTCAATCTACATGCTTCCATTAGGTCAGATTATCTCGGGACATAACGTGAGCTACCACAGCTATGCTGATGACACACAGCTGTATTTATCAATAGCACCTGATGACCCCAAATCTCTTGATTCGCTAACACAATGTCTAACCTGTATCTCAGAATGGATGAATAGTAACTTTCTCAAATTAAATAAAGAAAAAACCGAAATCTTAGTGATTGGCAATAATGGATACAATGAGGCTATTAGAAATAAACTGGATGCATTAGGATTAAAAGTCAAATCGGAGGTAAAAAGCTTAGGGGTAACCGTTGATTGTAATCTGAATTTTAAATCGCATATTAATAAGATCACTAGGACAGCATTTTTTCACCTAAGGAACATAGCAAAAGTTAGACCTCTTATTTCATCGAAAGATGCAGAGAAATTAGTTCATGCGTTTGTCTTTAGTCGGCTAGATTACTGTAATGCACTCCTCTCAGGACTACCCAAAAAAGACATCAATCGTTTGCAATTAGTGCAGAATGCAGCTGCTAGAATCCTTACCAGGAAAAGAAAATCCGAACACATTTCTCCAGTTTTGATGTCACTACACTGGTTACCTGTGTCATTCAGAATTGACTTTAAAATTCTGCTTATGGTTTATAAAGCTTTAAATAATCTCGCCCCGTCTTATATATCGGAATGTCTGACACCTTATATTCCAAATCGCAACCTCAGATCCTCAACTGAGTGTCTCCTTAGAATTCCAAGAGCAAAACTTAAAAGAAGTGGTGAGGCGGCCTTCTGCTGTTATGCACCTAAAATCTGGAATAGCCTGCCAGTAGGAATTCGCCAGGCTAATACAGTGGAGCACTTTAAAAAACTACTGAAAACACATTACTTTAACATGGCCTTCTCATAACTTCACTGTAATTTAATCCTGACACTCTGTATATCCAATTCATTATAATAACTATTCATTCAAAATTTGTACTAACCCCTACTCTCTCTTCTGTTTCCTTTTCCGGTGTCCTATTGGTGGTGGCACAAGCCACCACCATCTACCCAAAGCACCATGATGTTCCAACAATGATGGATGGATTAAAAGCCAGAAGTCTGTATAACCATCAGCATCAAGTGACTCCGTGAGAACCCTAACTACAAAGAGGACTATTTCATTTATGTTAGGTAGAATGCCCAAAGGGGACTGGGCGGTCTCGTGGCCTGGAACCCCTACAGATTTTATTTTTTTTCTCCAGCCTTCTGGAGTTTTTTTTTTTTTTTTTTTTTTTTTTTTCTGTCCACCCTGGCCATCGGACCTTACTCCTTTTTATGTTAACTAAGGTTGTCTTAATTTTAATTTCTTATTTGTCTTTTATTCTTCTTTTCTTCATTATGTAAAGCACTTTGAGCTACTTTTTGTATGAAAATGTGCTATATAAATAAATGTTGTTGTTGTTGTTGTTGTACACAAGAGCGTAACATCCCCTCACTTCTGCCAAGTGCCAAGAAGACCCTGACCAACCAGACCAGCCCATCATGTTACCTACAGTATATCTTCCGGTTCTGCTGCTGTTTGAAGCTAATGCCCCATCATGACAATGTAATGTGTGACAAAGCCCAGGAAAAAAACACAACATATCCATCAACCTTGTGCTATTACTTTTAACAGTTTGAAAAATCAAATTTTATCATTAAATGAGGTTGCCTGTGATGCCTGTTGAGGAATTTAAGAGAGTTTGATATCACTCTTATTCAGTTTTATTAAGCTTAAGGTTGGGGGAAGACAGTAAGTAAACACCAACCTGCTCATAGCTGAATTTGAAAGCAGGAACAGTGTCGGTGCTTTATATACACAGCAGTAAACAATTTATATCATACCCATAAAGGGAAGAAAATGTATTAAAACAAGGCGTAGGTAAATACGTATATAACTTCCAGAGATAGGAGGCAAAAACTATTATTGGGACATGACATTTCACAGACGGTTAACTTACATATAAAAGTAGTCTAACTTTTGTAAAAGTAGTTCATAATAAAGTAGAAAATAATAATAGTTTAAAATAAGTTAACTTAATCAGGGCTGCAGCTTTAATTCTTTAATTACATAAGCAAGAGCTAAAAGGTATTGCAACGGCACAAAACAACTTAATTCAGCCAGGGATGAGTCATCAAAAAGAATGAACTGGCGTTACATTGCCCATGGCAGGAGCACCTATAAAAATGCCAATTCGGCATGTCGCAAGGCAAGCAGTCCTTTTAAGGATAGCGAACCACCTCACAAAGCCATGTAAAGATAAGAGAATCCATCCTTTTCAGTGCTTGGCACCAATGCTAAATTGGTATCATACTAGTATCCAACTTAGGAGATTACCAAGTGCTTTGGAGACTCAAACTGAATCTGCTTGGCTCTTTGGAGGAGGTGCTACAGAGTCTCGAGGGTGAGATCTGTAATCTGTAGTGCTGTTTGTAGAAGAAGTACAGGGATGGAGACAGCTGAGAAACTGGCATCTCTGCAACTCCACCACTGCTTCTCCATCTGCTAAGGTGGAATAGTCTTGGTGCTCAGACACCGGCGGACCTTCAAGCTCATGGAGCTGGGTAAAAGTGTGGCAGATCAAGTTGCCACTGAACCCAAATAAACTCTGATTAGCAAGGCTGGTGGTAAAAATGTGCAGGCAAAGGACAAGGCAGATAGTAGAGGCATTGTGAAGCGGCAGTGAAGGGAGAGTCTCAAACCTGAGATCCAGACCTGGAACACGGTTTGCAGCACCAGTGCAGTAAAGGAAAACAGCAAAGAGATTGGTACACCTGCATCTCCACACAAGGAGGTTTGCCTGCTTGCACACAGCTGACCACTGTTGAACACCTCTGTTGCACCTTATGACAGCACAGCAATTAACATCCTGGTTGTGCTACCTGCCATCTGACAATGCAATACTCCCAAACCTTACTGATGTACCCTTGTCACTGGCTACACAACCAAAGTGAGTAAGTGGCTGCTGAGGACAGTGACTTTCAAGGGAGGGTTATGTAACAGCACAGAACAAGTTACATCAGCCATAGCAGGAGCGCCTATAAAAACGGCAACTCTGTACAGGTCACACATGGTTTTCCAACAAGTGTGACAAAAAAGCAAGCAGGCCTTTTAAGGATAGCAAGCCACCTCAAACAGCAATGTAAAGAGCAGAGAATCCAGCCATTGTTATGCTCTCTGCCAATGCTACAGTATATACATAAAAATAATTTTCAATATGCCCCAACTCTTTGATAGCTTACTTGTACATTTTTGTGTGTTTTTTCAGAGCCACTGTGGTATATACTGTATTGCACATGCATATATTGTAGCCAGGTGCAGGAATGACACCTCCAGTATTCAGAGAAATTCTGGGGTGCCAATCAGGTCATTCCGTTTATTGCCCAGAGACAAAGTAAATCAAAACAAAAAGAAAATTCTCTTTGCCAACATTCCATTATGAGCGAAAAAGCAGGCAATTGCTAAAGTTGTATTTGCTAGCGGAGCTTTTTCCATAGGGTAGCTTATTCCAGTAAATGATGCCTCCTTCCAGGACACCTGGGTTTTATGTCAGCTGGAATGGAAGGGTTGGGGTCAATTACCCTCACTGGGCGGCTTCTCAACAATGTGGAGAAAGAAGGCATTTACAGTGTTAGCGGCAGCGCCACTTCTTATGTCAGTGAGTTATTACATACATCAACTGGGACTGTGAGGAAGACCTCTGACATGCACAGGTGACAATATGTACTCATATCTTTAGAGCAATAGGCATCTATCATTTTTCAATGTTTATTACTATGCTAAATTAATTTGAATTGATTCTATCTTGAGTCATGGTGTCTATGACAACATCTTTCTGAAAGTGGTGTAAATCTATTGAAAACTTGACCCTTGACCCTATCTGAATACTTACCTGATATTAATATTAGGAATAGTGATAAAAGTACTAAACTATATGCTTAAAAATATTTAAATTATTTTTACTGAAACGACTATCACTTTTGGCTTCTTAAGAGTTTTTTGTAGTACTTTGCATTCACAACATCATCAATGTTATGTTAGATAGTCTGAGACAAATCCATTTTTGTTGTCCCCTACAGATATTCCTGACCTTTGTGGCACCCGGCTGGGGTTGTCGCCTGGCCGGGATGCCCAGAAGGACTGGAGGAGGGCTCATACCCCCTCCAGAACATGAGGGGGCGTCCGCCCTGGTTGCTTTGGGGGCCACGGGTACAGAGCTTGGAAGCTGTACCCTGTAGGGGCCCGTGTTCACCGCCAGGGGGCGCCCCAATGCCTTGGGAGTGTTGGACCTCAGTACTTCCGCCACACCGGGAAGTGCTGGGGGGAAGAGAATTGCAGACACCTGGTGAACTTCCGGTTTCACCGCTGGAGCTTCCGCCACACATGGGTGTGGCTACGAGCCCTCAGGATGCAGCTGGAGCCCTTCCGGGGTGAATAAAAGGGGCCGCCTCCCTCCAGTCAAGGACAAGAGTCGGGTGGAAGAAGGACAAAGTTTGGTAGAGAGGAGTGGAGGTGGATCAGAGACAGAGAAGGCATTGTGCGTGTGGCCAAGGACTTGAGGGGTGATTGGTGCTGCGGCACTGGGTCTGTGCACTGTGAATATGATTAATAAACATGTGTTGGGTGAAACCATCGTGTCTATCTGTCTGTGTCTGGGCTGTTCCCCACACCTTATATTAGATTTATTAATTTATATAACATGTGCTTCTGAACTTTTCATTAAAGCAGATTTTAACTTGGAATAACATTGTGTCAAAGTAAACTGCAGAACTGTGCAATTCCAATACCTGAATACTTGTTTTTATAAAGTGGTACTATAGTTAAACATCATAAATCCATCCAAAGTTCCTCAGCCACATTTTTCAGTTTCTGTAGCAAATGGTGTGGAAAGCAGAACAAAATGTGGTTCAAGTGTCTATTAAACTTTAAAATGACCAACCTGTTTGTAAAAGTCAGAATGATATATGCATACTGTTTTAACAGTACAGCTTCATCTTTCCCCAAGAGACTTGGAGTCAACAAAATGAGCCAAACTGCCTGCAGTAAGGTGTTTCTTCCATAAGGTAAGCCTGACTCTGAATGACTTAACATGTCATACATCTGTTCCATTTGCATTGTAAACTGCTTTCTACTTTGAAGTCTTGTGTTCAGTGTAGTCAAGTGATTAGTTACATCTGCTTATAAGCAAATTTGTGGATTAATGTGGAATCAATGAGGTTTGGATCCTCCACATTTTTCATTTTCATGAATGGACCAGTCTCCTCTTAATGTGTAAAAAAAGTTTTAACTTTCTTCTTTGGCAAAGCCTTTTCATCTAAATGTTGAACAAATGTGTTCTGTTTATGCAGATTATAACATTATCAGTCTTATAATTATCAGACATAAGCTTCATTGCTTAGTACATAATACAGTATGTGCTACTGAAAACAATTTGTGGTATATAGGCTATTCAAACTGGTCAACAGTAGATCAAACCTCACCAGCAATTACTGTACATACTCACGTATAAGTCGTGTCTTGAAACCCGGAAAATCAATCATAAAATCAGATCCCAACTTGTACGCCCGTACGCACAAAAAGTGTTCTCCGTGGTTACCGTAATCTCTCAGGTGGGCATTAGCATATCATAATCCCTTGTACCAATAGTGTGAGTTTTCTGCATTTGACTTAAACGAGCAACATTATAAAATACCAGAAATTATACTGTAAAATCAAGTCCCGACTTATCTGCGGGAGAACTTATCCGCGAGTATATACGGTACTTCATAAACAGCATCTGGGTATGATAGCTATGGAGTTAAAAAAACAGGAATTAACCTCTATAGTGTGGTTGTAGGGAGCGTTCCTTATCAAGATAGGTTATAGTAAAGAAGGGTTTATTAGGCACTCTGTAAGACATTTTGGGTGGACAGAGATGCCTGCCATGCTTCCATTTTCTAAAACCAATTTTACTATTACATGATTGAAGTGATTCAATGCCTTTATAGGGCAACCCACAGATGTTGGTGGAAGACTGCCGGAGCACACCTGGAGCACATCCGGGGGATAATAAAAGGGGCTGCCTCCCTTCATTGACAGCGGGAGTCGGGTGAGGAGAAGGACTGAGCTTGGTGGAAAGGAGTGGAGGCGGCCTGAAGAGAAGAAAGGTAGAGTGTGAGAGACCTGGACTTTGGGGAAGCCTTGGGGTTTGTTGTATGTGCACTTATTGACATTTGTAAATAGAACTGTAAATAAATGTGTGGTGGTGAATTTACCATGTCTACCTGTCTGTGTCCAGGGCCCGTTCCACAATATATATACAGAGTAAGCATTTATGCATCTGTCTGGTAATAACGCTCCGTTGGGTGTAATCAGTGCTAATATTTATAATGCCCAATCTATTGGAATGTATTTTGTAATGCATGTAGTAATAAAATGCATTGCAGTTTTCATTCCAATAGATAATGCACCACAAATATTACTACTGCTGTTGAGAATTCTAAAATAAACAGACTGAAAAAATGTCACTAGCTACATAATATAAGCCAATTCCTGTGTAACTAACATCTACAATTAATGGAAACTTGCTTCCACATGAAAAGTTTTATTGAAATTTAAGGAAAAGAGCATTCAAATTAACATGCTGATTTAACTGTCAAGCATATTTAAGCAAACAGTGATGTTCAATGTGAATAAAGTTACACCAGAAAGCATTGCAGAGAGAGTGTATCAAGCTTGAAACATGAGTTGTCTAAGCAGTAAAGGTAAGATTAGGAATTAGCAGGAGCAAAGTGTTTAGGGAGAACAAAAGAAACCAATGAAGAAGCCCACAGTAGTGAAAGTGAAACAGCAGCTTGTAATTTATAGCATTTGAATGATGAGTACATCTAGCTACCCAGAATTCACTTGCCATCTATCAATACATATTTCAGTTTCTGATTAAGATGTGGACAGTTAGGTTTGTAACCTGCATTTATTATGAAGTTTAACAACTCTCAACATTAAACCTTAGATAAGGTGGGCATTTTTTTTCCAGATCCCATGTTTGGATATGGGCAACTGTATATAGCTTTCCCACAAGTCAGAAGAGTATCTAAAGTCAAAAATAAGATTATGGATAGTCCTCAGCATGTTAGATTAAGAAGGTGATTACTTGAAATGTTATCTATCATAAGGTATTTGAAATCTGAGAATAACCTGTCACAGACAGTAAATTAAAAAAACAACACATTACCAGATGTTCTGACAGTGCCTTCCAAAGAGGAACCATTGAATAGTATGTAGGAGGAGGTCCATGTCTCCTGCTCCAGACAATTCTTCTAAATTAGATGACATTTCTGCACTTCAATTTTAATGCCAGACCAATAGGCCATGATTATTTTGCTAGTGTATATTGCATGTACTGCGGTGGGTTGGCACCCTGCCCGGGATTGGTTCCTGCCTTGTGCCCTGTGTTGGCTGGGATTGGCTCCAGCAGACCCCCGTGACCCTGTGTTCGGATTCAGCGGGTTGGAAAATGGATGGATGGATGGATATTGCATGTATATACTGTATATAAAACACACTAGGAAAAGGGTACATAGTTATGATTTCTTTTACAATGTCTTTTCTTTCATAGGTTTTCAGTTCTAACTGGTGGTACTAATTCATGCACTTTGAAGTAATCAAAAAATTAATTTGTGTCTGTAATGGAGGAACTGTTCGCCTTGTAGCTGTGTAAAGAACTGCATATTGTTTTGTGAAAAGAAGAGAATAGAACAACAAAAAGTTTGGGGCACTAGGGATGACCCGGTTTAATGTCCAGGTGTAAAGGTTTGAAAAGTATGGGTAAATGTCAGTGCTGACATGATGAGACTCTTCTTGACCAATAGATTCTTAACAGACTTCCACACTGCTCAGAAACTAGGTCACAAATAACAACAACAATTGGTAGCACATGGCTTAAGAAGTGAAGGGGTGGGGCTTTGGTCACCCTGTGAGGAAGTGATGTCAACTGTCCTCCGGAAAGTTGTCCTCCACCTCAAAGCAAACCAAAATTTGATTAATGGTGTTGTCACATCAACATCTATTCAAAGACCCACCCATACCCGTGAGACATATCCATGACTCACGTGGGTAACAGCTTATAAAGTATTTGTTTGGCCAGCTGTACAGCGGCACAAAAGGCTATATATCCAATTCCGTATGGCATTTTGGCAACATCTCTTTTTTGCAATACAGGTAGTGATGGCATTGAAGTTGATTTCCTTGCCTTCAAAACCTGTTTTTGTAAGATTTTACATTTGCAAATTTATCAATACCAATTTAAGGGACTGTATCTGGTATGCAATAAATTGGTCAAGTTGTCTTGGTTTGCAACTACAACAGCAAGACCAGCTCTGCATAGTACCAGCACTTGACCTATGTTCTCTGTAAAAACACCAAAATATATTTTTACTTATAAGAATTTTTCCCCACTACATTTTCCTTGTTATTGCTTTTCTAATTACGTATAACTAATGTTCTTTAAGTAGCTCAGTCATGGCAGAACCTTGTAACTGGCAAGCATTAGCTGTACATGTTGGAGTCAGGCTACCAGAGCATGTCCTAGGTGTCTGTGCAAAGAACAATATTATAAAATAACACAATTTCAAACCAGCTCCAGCAAATTGAGTTATGTGGAGCTGGTGTTTCCAGCCCATGGCATGCAGTGCCCATTCACAGATCCATCCACACTTGCAAACAGGCCAGTGGAGGGCCATCTATTAACTTAACATATATGGAATAAAACCCATGCAGACATGAGAAGAATGTGTAAAGTGCACATAGGTAACACCTGGACATTGGACATGAACCCAGAATGTGGGATTTGTGAAATAGCAGAATTATGAGATATTGCAAATTCAATTTGTTTTTTTATTTAATCAAATGTACTTTGCATAGTGTTCTTACTGAGTACAGTCTCAAACTAATTTACAACTATTACGTTTTAACAGTAAATTACAGACCATATAACACTGACATACATAAACATAAATTACATAAAACACAGAAAAAGAAAGTAATTTCAATGATTCACTGTTCATTTTGCACATTTGATATCAAACATAATTGATAACTAGTTGCAGTGCTGCTGTTATGATGAAAATCACATTTATTGGGCAAAATAAGTACTACATTTTACATAAAATTAAATGCTACTTAATAAAACAAACAATTTTCCAAATCACCCATATTTATTAAACATACTGTATGTCTAGTGTATTCCTTTTTACATCCTATTACTTCACTTTTTTCTTCTCTATGTTTTTCAGATTAGGTTGCTTTTGTTTACCTACAGTATATTCCTAAAAACATTTAAATGAGACTTGTCTTGATTTCTTTCTTTCTTTCTTTCTTTCTTTCTTTCTTTCTTTCTTTCTTTCTTTCTTCCATATCTGTTTAGTATTAGTGCCCTACTCTCTAGAGCAGGGGTGGCCAACTCTGGAGGGCCGAATTGGATACAAGGTTTTATTTTAACCATTTTCCTAATTAGTGACTAGTTTCTGATGCTAATTAATTTCCATTGTCTTATTTGTAATTGACTTGCTTTTTAACATTCAAACCCCTTAATTGTTTCGTTTTTCCTTAATTAGCAGTCAAATAATAATGAGATACATGACCAGCTAACCTGTGTCCCTCATGCAATATCTGAAAATAAAGAAAGGTGAAGGTCTCAGTAATGTTGATCTGCTCAGGTTCATAAAACCATTTTGATGGTTCTCTTAGGAAAAAAAATATTTTGAAAATGTCTGCTGTGGCACAATGAGAGCACCAGCAAGCCATGAAGGTAAATAACTGGTTTATTAACAACAAGAATCGTCTTCTCATTAAGAAACTGGTTGGAAAAAAATAGGTTGGAGTTAGCTGGTCACCTTTTGGCTCACTTCACATCTCATTATCATTGGCAGCCATTTAAGGAAAAAAAATCAAATCAGAAAATGGAGTCTTTAAAAATTACAGCAATTAAAACAAATGAAATATAAGTAAATTAACAGCAGAAATTGGTCCTTGATGAAGAAAGTGTCAGAAAGGAAAATCAGCAGCCACTGTGGCCTTCTGGAATCAGAGTTGGACACCCCTGCTCTTTTCAACTTGATCGCTCTTTGTAAATCACTTTTCTGTCAGTATGGTCATTTTTCTGTTTTGCTTATAGATTTTACATAGACATATTGTTGTAATATTTTGCAAGCCTTATCCTGCTTCATCTTCCTGTCTCACTTGATCTGCACACTTCTAGAATTTCCATTTCTGTGTATGTCTAGAAGATTTTTGCATTTGATCTGCCAAGGTGCCAAGGTGGTACTGTTGTTTTTGCAAGTGTGACAATGCTCCCATCCTTAGGAAAGACACAAATAAGATTTAGTATGTGTGCTCAGCTTTTCCCACTGGTCGGCAGATGACAAAAGACCAGTAAAGGCTCCTTTCAATTCACCCTTGAACTATGACTACAGCTGCCAATGTTGTGCAGAGAAACAGAATGAAATATTATTGACAGGTCACTTGTTGGCAGACTCCACAAATAAGGTAGAACAAGGGCAGACCGAAGCAGCCACTTGTTTCTTGTAGCTGACAGCATCACAGGCCAGGAAGAGACAAAAGAGAGATGTAGGCAGCCCAGACAAATGACTAGATAAAATCCAAGAGAGTTCTTGAAAAGCAGCTTAGCCTGCTCTATATGAGCGATACCACTATCACTCAGCCACATGCACATTCCCAGAAGACAAGTCACAGAATGCCCCCAGTAAAAAAAAAAAAAAACCTACATAAAGAATATGTACTTGTCACAGTGGGTGTAGCTGTGTTTAACAGTCCTTTTGACAAAACAAAAAAGAAAAACAAAGGATCTCTTCCTCCAAGTATAAAAACAAAAATCTGTCTTTTTCCTTTAAGCAAAGCCCCATTGAGAGTGCTTTGCTTATATCCTTAATATATAAAATGGCATCTGTAATGTCAGATATGATTGAGTGTGTGTGTGGTGACAACAGACACATAATAGCAATGTATGCCTGTGGTGATAACATCATTGAATTATAACACCACACGACACATTTAAAACAAAGAAGTGAAAACAAAGTCCCGCTAAAAAAGACTGTTCAAAGATGTTTGAAAATTATGAGAAACATGTGTAAAACGTACAAAATCCTAATAAATCAGGAAAAAGCCATTATTCTTAGTTTCATTTGGGATTTCACATCCTTCTTAGTAGTAATCCAAACATTCACTTCTGATGACACCTAATTATTTGCTGTATATAAAACTGCTTCTCAGCCAACTTTTCTAATAAAAAATGAATTTCTCCATCAAAACAGAAGCAGTTTAGAAAAGAGACAGTGAGAATTCTGGGGCACCTGTGGTCAACCTAATTGAAATAGGTTTTGATTAAAATAGAGCACATGAAAACACAAAATTGAGTCTTCACAGACTGTAGTCCTATTCAGACTGTTCAAAATAGCAGTTCTTATGGTCATATGGCTGCCGGGCAAGAAGAGGCTGGTCAAAGTGGGTGGACACCAGAAGTGACATCGTTGGAGGAGACCTACCTTCTGGTCAGCAGAAGGAGGAAAAGACAGACTGTTATCACACAATATCCCCTGGACTAGTGGAAAATTAACATCACCTGAGCTTTTAAACTGTCTCCCATGTACACATGTGTGAGAATATATATATTAATTGCATATTAATATGTGTGTGTGTGTATAAAAATACATATATATATATATATATATATATGTGTGTATTGTGACATGCACGCAGCCCCACCACACAACACGTCCTGCTTCCACAGCGACTTCGTAGCCCTGTCATGCAACGTGTCCATTGGCCATAGAAAGCTCAACACCGCAACAACAAGTTCACTCACAGCCCTGCCACATAACGTGTCTGTCGGCCAGGGACCAATTGCCGATCTGCGGGGTACTTTAATTTGGCCAATGACCTGGCCCATTTTCTCTTTGTCCCCTTTCCTCCAGGACGATGCGATCCTAGTTGCGGATCCACAGTCGCGACACCAACCTCATAAGGAAGATTATCAGTGCCTGGAGTGAAGGAGGGAGCCTAAGCAGAATGACTAATGAAGTCACTGCTTGTTTGCTGTGTTTGTGTGTAATGGAGTGGTAGCTCCCGCTTCAATAAATACATTTACTATTCCTGTTTAAAGTTTATTAATAAAGCTTGTCATTGTGAATCCTAAGACTTAGCCTTTTTTTTGGGTGCAGTGCATTGACTCATGCATCATAACATATATATATTATATGTATACATAGTATATTTTAACAGACAGTCACATATTACTTCTGTTAACTGGGGTGAAGCATTTAGAGTTTTGTTAGCTAGTGAAGTCTGGTCATGCTGGTCATGGTTAAAGGTCAGGTCCACTGTCCAATTAATGCCAGTTACAACAATGAGGTTTCATCTTAGTTCAGGCATATATATTTGGCATCATTTGTAGCAAACACACAGAAAACACGGACTCTTGTTGTCTATTACAAGGCCTGCCAAAATGCTACTTCCTATTTATGATGCAGCCTTCTTTTAACTACTGTTATTCAGCTCAAGGTATGATGGGGCAGTGGTGCTGTCTGTCTAGTCCCCACTTTCCAGGTGATGGACAATGTGGTATGATCAGCAAAGGCTAAAGCTGAGTTACTAAATTATATCTTCACTACCCTTAACAATGTTTCCTGGCTTGATGACCCCTGCCTTCAAAACACTGACATGAAGTGTACCCTAACATTTTATGATTCCTAAGAGGCCTAGATTGCAACAAGGCCACTTGACTGATCTGTCTAGTTGTGTACTGCAGAACTTGTTCCATCTCTCACCATGTGGACATATTTGCCTCTTTGATCTGATGCATGTGTGTCCCAAGATTATAAAGACAACTCACAAGAGCACCAGAACAATGAATGTATGTTCTTACAATTCCTTGTTATACTGAAGATGGAAACCACAGGCAAAACAGCACCATCCTGCACATCTCCAGAACAATTACTCATCTTAGACTACCAGGATGATTTCCAATCCAGTTGCTCTACACTCATTTTACTAATTAGCAATCATCCAATGCTGGACAGATACACAGGATAAAGGAATGGACGTTCAAATTGTAGTACTGGACATCTCACATGTATCTAATGATTTGTGTCACTATGGTCTATTGGGCAGTGAGGATCAAAGGACAACTTTATAGCTGGATAAGCAGCTTCCTTGTTAATTGTCAGCAGTCAGATGTCATATCTGGGCAGGGTTTGATAGTTCATCCCATTAATACTGTTGTATTCGAATGTAACCTCCTAGAGCCCACTCTCTTGCTGGTGTTTAAAAAAGAACCCTAAAAAGCTAGATGAAGTGCCAACTCAGTCTTTTTCCAGATGTGTATACTTTGCAGTATCTGTGTCTGGTCAAGGTTGCTCATCATGATGTTTGCTTCCTGATTGTTTTATACAATGCTGGTATGACAAAGATTCTCACCATCAGTCATGCCAATGAAACTGAGATATCTCATCCTACACTCTTTTTTTCAGGGTCACATACTGTTTTAGTTGACCATCCCAAGTTATTACACTCAACTTTTGCCATACAAGGGAAGGGCACATCAGATCTGCTCTCAATAGAATGGCTTGGGGACAGTTGTGCCTTGCCTGCATCCTTTGAATGAGTTGAGTGGTAGCATACAAAAACCTTGTTTGGGCATTGATGATACATTGATTGCCTGTGTGTGCCTCCACTAACTTGCACCTAATTGACTGCAATCAGTGATGAGTCCTTTGCGTAAACAATATGCCACAGGTCCATATATCCTAATGTCATTTCAAAATTGCATGTTCAGCCACACTGACCAGCCCATGCTTCTTGCTCCTTCTTCTTGTTTCAGAGGGAGCGCTCCCAGGTTTGGCAGACCTTGTCCTGAAGATTCATTATAACCTTTGGGTAAACAGAAATTCTGTGACTGTGCCACTGCCTGTGCAACAGTCATTATGTTAGCTGACTTCTCCTTAGTACAATCAGGCAGTGGAACAATCTGCCAAACTGGCTACTTGTGATGCGGTCATGTCAAATATTATTTTTACTACTTAATTACTATAACCATTATACTATTAGTGTTTCTCTTTAAACTCTGAGAAATATTTTAATAAAGTCTTTTGACCCAGTTTCTCAGCTGTGCTGGTATGTATAATGTTAAGTATTGATAAGAGGTGATACAAGTAGGAACAGAAAATATTTTTTCTCCAGGGGTCTGTTTATCAGTAACTTGCAAGGAAATGAAAAATGACCACTGTTAATAAAGGCTTCTCCCCATCCGTAACCTTATCTGTGACAGCCATCACTCCATGCAAGCACAATTAAGTGTTTGAAGTGAATAGTCTAAATCTCTGATGGCTGTCATAGCTACCACGCTATGCAAAAACAAGATCCCTTCACCATACTCATAGCTGTGGTAGTTTTCTCTATGTAAAAAACAGTGTTATCCAGCTGTCCTGTACAATTAACTTGGAAATTGTTGTCAGTTGGAGTTGATAAACAAAGCTCAGGCAGATGTGTGAAAATTATAGCCTTGTTCCCTGAAGACAGTCTAGTCAAAACAGCCAGCTGACTACTGATGGAGATGGGGTTGTGAGATATAAGCAAGCAAACACGGTGAATGAAGTTGGTGTGATTTACATGCAAGAGCAACAAAATTTCCAAAGTGCTCAGTATCCACCTTTCTTCACCCATTTATCTTCATCAATGCTTGGTCACAGCTGTCGAAGCTCCACAGAAACAAACAACTTTATGGGTTTCAGATCATGGCATGTCTATTTCCCACAATGTTCACAACAAGTCCTTTATTTAATGATGTTTACTGCTAGGCTGACAGTGTAAGTTTCATCTGTAGTCTAGCTGTTGGAGTAAAGCAGCAAGAAAACTGATTTCTTCATATGCATAGGTAAGCCTTTTTAATTACGGTCAGTACACAAAAAGCATTTGAGACTTGTATGCTTTTTTTGTCATCAAAGATTGAAAAATAATCTACAACAGAAAGACAAATAATTCTGAGGATGCAAGACACAGGACATAAACCAACATTTAAAGATGAAAACATGAATACCATATATTATGTGTATTGTTGAACATCATTTTCAGTGTAAACATGTAGCTAATGTATGTAGCTAATAATAAGGGTTGTATTTATTTTCAGGGTTCAAATTCATTATATTATCCTTGGACCCCTACTACAGAGACATGCAAGCATACTAATTAGTTCAACAATACTGTGTCTTGTACAGGTCACTGGCCAGGTCTGTGCACTAAACAATGTTAAATAATGTTCCAAATGTTTGTGTTGAATACATTTGTTTACTGATTGTTGTAAAGGGACCATAAAACCCAAGTTTCTAGAAATCTGGAAGATATGGATTTTATTGAGTCTGAATTTCTATTCTTTAATTCCTCATATGTGGTTATTTATTTGTGAAATACAGTGAAGTAGAGAAAAGGGAAAGACATCTCCAAACAGTGGAATGTAGTGCTAAAACAAATTCTTAAACAAAATATCCTTCAGTTTATTGGCTCTGTGCATGTGCGCTGCACAAACTTACAAATTAAAGCTATCATGTGTTTTGGTTTTTGGCATGTTTTTAGGCAATTTCTGCAAGTTTTACTGTTGATTGTTGGCTTTTTATTTAAAGAATGCCAGAGGATTTGTGGCATATACAATGATCAAAGAAAAAGTATTTTGTTTGTTTTCAGGGCATTAAAAAATAAAGGGAAAACATGAAAACTTGCCTTAAAGCAAAATCATTTTGTTAGAAGGTTCATTTGTTTTGAATCCAGACCTTTTAGGCCAGCTGTATTTCATTGATCATCAGCTATAACCTGCTTTGTTTCTGTTTCTGGAAATCATGCATCTCTCTGGTTGACAACTACCCACTCTTTATGAAGCTATCCATATCCCGCTGAATGACAACTGTCCAAATGTTTTAAGCCAGCCACCTACTGCTGTATGTTGCTTTTATTTAGCTGGCCATTCAGCAAGGCACTGCTTTTATTTATTTCTGTTTGTATGCTTATCCAGTGAGGTGGCACGTTTGTTGGTGTTTTTGTTTAGACGGCTAAGCTCTCAGGCAGCTCTACTTCTGTCCAGTCAGCATAAAGGAAAATTGTCTTTCATTGTCATATTCAGTTATCAAAAAAAGTAGACATAAGTCAGACAACCTTATTGTACATATGCTATCTTATCTGTAGACAAAATGTCAAAGTGTGCTACTCACACACATTAATGTATTTTTGTTCAACTGAACTTACAGATGCCATCTGCAGCTGATCCTAAGTTATACTTAAATAGGATAGAATTGTGGCAACATGAAGACTTTTGACAGATTCTTAAATGGGATCTATTCAACACTTTATACCTACATATTTTAAAAGATAAAACTGCTCACTACACATATTGTGATTTCAATTTACAATATTACAGAGTAATAAGCAAAACAAAAATTCACAACAAAGTTTCTTGAACATTAAGGTCCTTGTTGAATATAAAATTGCCAAAGAAAACCAACATGATGAGTATGAGGTTTAAATGCATTCAGTGGCAGAACTGCTGCAGGGATCAATAGCTGCATCCCAAAGTGTAGAGCCAAATATTTACTATATGGATTTTGGCAAGTTTATTCCTGTCAAATAATGTTTTATGTGCATTGCACATAATTATAAAATTGAAAGAATTCTAAGTAGCCTGAAAAGATTTAACAAATATTTTCAATTTGTTAATATTTGTGAAATTTTTTTTCGTGAAACTTAACTCATGAATTGATTATTTCTTTATCGATAAAAATTTATTGCCAACTGCCAAATCTTGTAAATACCATACTATTGTTATTTCTGATCATGATCATGCCCCTCTCATCTTGGATCTTGAATCACTATGCCGTACACAGTCATTTTGTAGCTGGTGTCTTAACCACTTGTCGTTAGCAGTTGTGAACTTTAAAGAATTCACCTCAAAACAAGCATTATTTTTTTGAGACATATGTACCCTCAGAGGTTTCTGCAGGAATACTTTGGGAAACTCTGGAGGTGCTTTTAAGTGGACAGTTTATTTCTTATTTTTTCCATAAAGGTACAAAATATTATAACCAAAAGGACTAAAGTTCAGCCTGGTTCACCTAGAGATATTGTATTACATTGTATTACATGTTTCTCACTAGAAAGACAAATTCTTCCCCTAACTTAATCCCATAATTCCTGGCTCTATGCATACCTGGAGCCTGTAGAAAAAGTTAAATTAAGACTGGAAATAAATTAATAGAGTGACAGAAATTTCTGGAACTCCAGGCTTCCATTATAAGTAACATCTTTAACAGACATTGAGTCATATTTTCTGAAGTGCCTCTTGGTATCCTCATGAATCTGATTCACTCTGCTAAGAGAGAGCATTCTGTAAGTATGTCCCAGGCTGTGCAGGAAACAAGTCAAGACCATTGCCAAGTCAGTTGTGTTAGCATGAAGTGATGTTTTTCCAGCTTCCAGGATAGTTTGGCTAAATGGTCTAATTGTAGCAATATAGCATAGTCTACAGAATGTTTCTGGGAACAGGTGAAAAGAGGATGCTTAGTACACTTGTACTTTGTGAGCTGTGCAGTTTACTTGTGACTTTATGCTGTAGGAAGATACAGTGCCAAACGGTGCCATCTTTTGCCTTTACGCCTGGTGCAGCTGAATTGTTCTTATATGTGAGTGGACATTTCTTGCAGGGAGGACTTCTGTTCTCTTTCTCTGATGTAGAACCATCATAATCATCTGAGTTCCCCTCTGTTATAGCACGTCTTTATTTGAAAACAGCAGTGTCAGATCGAAGGGAGCGTGAACGCGACTGAGGGAATAAAACTGAATAAAAAAACGCTAACCTTTACAAGTACCATACATTTACACCAGCTGTTACAGAATCAAATTAAATGTATGTTTTTAGATAGATAGATAGATAGATAGATAGATAGATAGATAGATAGATAGATAGATAGATAGATAGATAGATAGATAGATAGATAGATAGCAGCAGCATACTGATAAAAACAATATTAATTAAAGAGTGATAAAAACACAGTGCAAGTTAAAAAATGCAAGATGGAGAGTGCGAGGCAGGTATTTATTTATTGTCAATTTATTGTATAATAGTAAGAATAAGAGGAGCTCACTACTCAAAACGTTTATTTCGGGATGCAGAAGGGCTCAAACCCATTACCTCTTGATTATAAGTCAGCAGTTCTTACCGCTGTACTACCAAAGCAGTCGTGACAATGATCTATCCTAACCCGATTTCTTTTTCTTCGGTTATAGTCTTGAATAAAAGCACACTTGTTCTGTTATACTTATATCTTTTCTGGAAGTGCTTATTTGATATTTGGACTTCAGTCTTCACACATTATACACTTCATGTCAAAATTTGGTTATTAGTACTAAAACGTGAAAAAAGTTTGTCTTTTAGGTATGTGTTCAACATTTCTCGCATTTCCTGTCATCCTACACTTACACTGATCTTTGTAGACATGGAACACACGTGAAATGCATGTGTTCCAAATAACGATATATTATTTACCCTGTACAGCTCCAGGGGCCTCATGCATAACGCCGTGTGTAGAATTCATACTAAAACATGGCGGACAGACAAAAGCGGAAATGTGCATACATACAAAAAAATCCAGATGCATAAATCTGTGTGAATGCCAACTTCGAAGTTCTTCAGCTCCATAAATCCCGGTCAGCTTGAAAAGTAACGTACGTGCACACGCCTGCTGCCCCACCCCAACTCCTCCCAGAATTATGCCTCTTTGAATATGCAAATCAATATAAATAGCCCTTAAGCTCAACGTTCTGTGGAAACGCAATGGCAAAAGCACAGGGGAAAACAGAAGAATTTCAGTGAATACCAAATGGAGGCAAGGAAAAACGTACTATTTGTAGGTTTAAACAGTGATATAAACAACAAAAGGAAGCTAATCGAGTGACATAGAGTGTTGGAGAAATGCGAAAGCTCAAGTTCACAAAGTTGCACAGTGCCCGAAATAAAAAAGAAGTTGTCAGATATCAAAGTCGCAGTGAAAAGGCAAGTCGTAGCCCACGGTCTGAGTGTCATATGAAAGTTTATTAGGGTACAGAGAAAGGACAAAAAATAGGGACACAGTGGGAAAAAAGATTGAAATGTCAACTTTAATCTCGAAATTTCCACTTTAATCACATAGTTTATTTTGTCATTAAAGCAGAACATTATAAACTTCATCTTTAAATCGTTTAATTTACTAGTTTCTCAAACACCATCGTAACTAAAGTAGCATGTTAAATGCTTTGTTTTGCATGATTTCTTTTATGTGCTCTATGTGTGTGAATCACTATGTGCTTCTTAAACGGGCTTTCTCTTCCACCGACAAGACACAGAATCCATTACATTTGTGATATTTCAGCTCTCTGAATAATTAAAATACTGAGATGTATACTTGATATCATTTTCATGATGCTAGGAGTTAAAGCATGTTATTAAACATGAGAACACGGTGGTGCAGTGATAGCGACAAGCTGGTGCCCTGTCCAGAGATTGCTCCTGTCTCCCGCAAGATGGTTGCTGCGCCGTGCACAACCTTCGATGAAATAATTTATTGTAGCAGTACTGTCTCTTTCAAACGTACTAACCCCCAATTCCTGTTTTTCCTTTTCTTTCTTCAAGTAACCAATTGCCACACAATCAGCTCTGTAATAGATGTTAAGTCATCTGTAAGCTTAGAATGCAGATTCTTCAAAACTTTTAAGGAATATTGAAATATCTTCGTAGTACATGTTTAATTATTCTATCCATCTATCCTTCTAGTGTTGCGCCAGCCCCAGCAAGAATACAGCGGGAGGCAGGAACAATCCCTGAACTAACTAGTGCTGCGACACCATGTCCTCACATGTTTAATTATTAACAATATAGATTATTTAAATGATGTTAACATTTTATCTGTATAATTTAATAAATATATTTTGCTGCATTTCATCTTAAAAATGATATCATCATCATATATAAATACGTGCTATATAAAGTGGCTCAGGTTGTGCAATATTATAACTGTATCACAAGTTTACAGTGAGGTAATTGTACTAATAAGTACAAATAGTTCTACAAGGAGCACTTGATGGACTGATTGAGTGTGTTTATAGTTCTTGGGATGAAACTGTTTCTGAACTGCGATGTCCATACAGGAAAGACTCTGAAGTATTTGCTGTATGGGAGCAGTTCAATAGACAGTGCGCATGGCTGAGGCAGCATGTGCTTAATACTGTATACCAATAATTTTCTTTCCGATCAGCTGCTGTACAGCTGTAATTCCACACTTGGATACAGTGGGATAATAGTCTGAGTGGTGCATTGAGAGGAAAATTGCTAAAGCAGTTATGGTATTTGGAATAGTTTGGCCATTCTGTGGACCATTATATTGTTACAGGTTAATTACAATCAGATGCCTTAAACTAATAAACAATATGCAGTTAATTTCAGTGTATTTGATAAAGCCGCGTCAGGGATGTGGATCTAAAAATGAAAGGGAAACCACACTTGAACAGAAGCAATGCTTTGACGCTGGGTGCCACCTGTGTGCAAAACCGAGCGGAGAACTTGTGTACACCAAGCATTTAGCTGGCGTGAAAATGTGCGTGGCTTTACGCCAAGTTTAGGTTTTATATATCACGATGTGAGCGTGAAAACGGGAGTATGCAACATTTTTGTGCATACACACTGTTTATACATGAGGCCCCAGGTACCTCTCTCCCAGATAAACAAGGCTGGAGCTGAGAGAGCTTTTTGCCCTTTCTGCGGCGGTGGGGGGGATGGGATAGCAGGCTGCTTGCTGCTTGTGCTGATCAAAACATTTACAACAGAAAAGACACTGATGGAGAGGTGTGAATGGATTTAAGGTAGGCTGGGATTACAAGTTTTTTCGTAGGCTTTGGTAATTCTACTGTTAAAAGATTTTACTTTTTTATGATCAAACAAACATTCAAAAAGCTTCAAATAACTAAAGTAATATCACTGTAATAAAATCCCATCTCATCCACTTCAAAGATATGCTTTAATGAAAAAAATAGTGTAATACAACATTTTCTTTTTCTTTCTTTAAGAACCTTTCATATGGTACAACCTGATGCAAACACCAGATAAATTCTTTCATTTTGTTTGGATGCAGACTTGTGAAAGACACTATTTAGAGAAATTCTGAAGACATGCTTTTTAGGTTCCCTTACAGTTGACTCTGCAGTTTTGGTTATACTGTATAACAGTTCCCCCCACCCACACCTTCCCCATTCCCATACAATATATTCCCTACATTTAATATTGTCCAGGGGAACTAATAAAAGAAATAGTTAATTGAAGTTAAAGATGCTGAAAGCAGATTAAAGAAAACCATGTGGGTGAAAGTAAACAATACATATACAGTATTCAGTCATTGGACAGCAGGAGAACAGAGTGTTGGTGTGCATGTATCATAAGGAGTTAAATATACAGCATCTTGTATACCAACAAGGACTTTTTGATTTTCAAAGACATTCTACCCTGCTGGAATGATGCTCTATGCATGGTTGATTCTTAAGTTGTGCCAAAGTTTGCCAGACTAGGCTCCTTCTCCCTGCTATCCTAATTCAAGTAATTTAGCTATGAATATATGTATAGTTGGGTGGGGCAAATTAAGTACACTCTCTATAGAATACTGCAATATTTCATTTACACCCTCTGGAGTACAAACATGAATGTTTCTGTGAATTATATAGGCAAAAAGCATTGTAACAGCTCTCTTTCCTACATGATCTAGGTTGATGACATATAAACCAGATATATAGACTGAATTGAAGGACTGTCTAATAAAACTGAATATTATTATTTTATATTATTTTTAAAGGAGGAGAATGGGATGAGCAACTGTTGTTCTGTAAGGAAGAAAAACAAAACAAGAGGCTATGTTGAAATAAGGGTCTATATAATGGCTGCAATGCAGCCGCAGCTCACTTGGCAAGACATCACCCAAATGAAATTAAAAACAAAATAACAATACATTTTGTACAAACAAAATTAAACAAAAAGGATTTTCAGAAATTCCTAATAAAAGGGAAATATATTTAAAAACACTTGAAGTCTGTTTGAATTGAGAATTAACATATACAGGGCTTTTCAAAATGAAAGAGCAGATTTCAAAAATATATTTCAAACAAACTGTATAAGACAGAAACACATTCTGCATATCAATGGAAGAGGAAAATTCAAAGTTTGGTCCTATGGTCCTTGAGGTTGCATGCCCTCAACATGAGAACCATGTGTAACGCAACAAACATGAAAACGGTAGACCATTTCTTGCCACACATGAGTCAACTGGTCCCTATTAATTGAATTTGAACACACCTCGAATACACTCGACATTTTCATCTAACGTGCGTGGGCGACCAGTGCTTTTACGTTTTTTATGCCACTCATAAATTTGCTTATGACAAGGCAGCTGTTTATTGAACCGTCGGCGGAATTCACGTTGCATTTGAACAGTGGACTCACACTTCGCAAATTGCAGCATGCAAAGTGATTTCTCTTGCGGTGTTATCGGCATTTTACTATAAATGAGAAACAGTGCTCATTGGCATTCACTGGTACTTTTAGGCGGGCTTTTAAACTTTGAACTTTCAATTATCCAGTGATGTGCGGAATGTGTTTCTGTCTTATACAGTTTGTTTGACATCAATTTTTGAAATCTGTCCTTTCATTTTGAATAGTCCTGTACTTAAATTAATATGATTTGTGTTGCTGCTTATTGGTTATTTAAAATATTGGATGTCAGATTAGAGAAGGACTTTATTAGGTCCCCTTTAAAAAAAGAATGGCACACGTGACTCTTTGAGAGGACCAAAATGTAAAATATTTTTATTAAATATTAAATCTCTTTTAGAAAAGAATACTGCAATGAGACCTAATTTAGGTTTTCAAAATTCTGAAAAATTATTCATAAGTGAAACTCATTTATTAGTATTCTTTGGGTTAAACAGCAAATCATTTACACTAGGATATCAGCAGAAATTAGGATGAAGTGCATTTAAGACATAAGTGCTAGGAAGCACTTCTTCATGCGAAGGGACCCAGAAATCTGGAGAAAATGACCAGCATATGTAGTTGACATTTTTTAAAGTGTATCTGAATGTGATATTAGGACATCATAGCTACTAGATACCCAAACGAACTAACAGAGTAACAGAATGAAATCTTCTAATTTATCAAACTTACAGTGTTCTTCTTCTTTCAGCTGCTCCCGTTAGGAGTTGCCACAGCGAATCACCTTCTTCCATATCTTTCTGTCCTCTGCATCTTGCTCTGTTTCTCCTCCTGCCTCCAGACACAACTCCCCTCTCTTCTTCTTCTTCTTCTTCTTTGGCCAACAGTAGCCCAATTTCCGCAAGCACCCTGTTGGCTAACAGTACTGGTGGCGGTAATTGTTAATCCGGGGCTCGACCGATCCCGTATGGAAATTTGTATTGTTGTCCACATATTGATTTGCCAAAATTTTACACAAACTTACAGTATGTTCTTATAAAAATTCATATGTATTCCTATTTGTCTAGTTGCACAACATCAACCCAAAATCCTCTCCTGTATATCTTAATTGTTGGGATATTCCAGTTCAGAAACACTGTAAAACAGGCAAACAGTATAAACCTTTTTTTGTATAATTCCTTTACAACTGGGTTATGGAGTCATTGCAAAAACTGCCTGATTCCTGCTTTAGTTCATGCCAAATGTCTAACCGTAACTTTTATATAGCATTATTATTCTATTAATTATTATATTAATTTATAATGGTAACACTTTAGGCACTGCAAAAACGTGTCTATTATTCATTTTCTGTTTTGTAGCAAGTCCTCTTCATAGCACTTACTGTATATAACATTGGGTGATAGGTTATCCATGTCTGTGCAGAGTGACATATTGACATTATGGTAAAATTACTTGTTAATATGAGGGATTCGCAGGTCTTATACTAAATATGATTTCAAGAAAATGTGTCTCAGTTAAGCCACCTCAGACCACTCCAAACTGAAGTTTTGTTAGTAGGTCACATTGCAGAGTAGAATAAAAACTTTACTGATGGTTTGTAAGTGTTACAAAGAACCAGTGAAATGTTTGCTAAGTTCTTGTTACATAATAATAAATGAGTGATAGATGCATTTTTGCAGTCCCTAAACTAAAATGTACATTTGAGGTGTGTAGCTGGACTTGTAAAGGTGCAGGAACCTTTTACTCATATGAATTAGTGAGAAACGAAGGCTGAAAAATTGCCTATAATGTACAATAAATCTCCAGTAAAAATATTACTGCTTTGAACATGAACAAAAGCCAATCTATTGTGAAGACTGGCTCGGACACAGACAAGCAAACACGCTCATGTCACCCAACACATGTTTATTTACAAAGTCCTTATGTTTACAAACCCCAAAGACCCCTTGAATGGAGGGAGGTGGCCCCTTTTGTACACACCCGGATGTGCTCCAGGTGCTCCCCGGCAATCTTCCACCGGCACTCCCCAGTGTGGCGGAAGTGTCGGCTGCGTACCCGGAAGCACTCCGGGTGTCCCCTCTTTTCTTCCCCCCAGCACTTCCGGGTGTGGCGGAAGCGCTGGGGTCCAGGGTCCCCAAGGCATCGGGGTACCCCCCGCAGGTGGCCACGGGCTCCTACAGGGTAGAGCTTCCAAGCCCTGTACCCATGGCCCCCAATACAACCAGGGCGGACGCCCCCTCGCGTTCTGGAGGAGGAATGAGCCCTCCTCCTGTCTTCCTGGGCGTCCCGGCCGGGCGTGAGCCCCGTCTGGGTGCCACACTATAAATAATTGTTTTAAATATAGCAACATAACACTGTTATTGTCATGATGTCATTTTTAACCATCAGATATTCAAAGCATGTTAAAAAATTGAGCAGGCAAATGCAGAAAGGACCTACAAATTAGACAGTGTTTCGCATTAAAAATAAAATCAGTGAAGTCAGACATCACACTCTGGAGTAGGTTGCCATTTTAATACTCACTGGCCAAACCCAATTGTGCTTCATAGAAAAGCAAAATGTGCTCCCTGCTAGCAACAAGCAAGAAATAATAGCAAATTCTGTTGTATGTGAACACATTTGTGATTTTGTTCTGGGTAACAGCTTTGTTCAGCTTGTTTGCTACTGCAAAGACAAGGGTATGAAATATGGCTGATATGATGTTCACATGTAAATAATGCTTCTACTGTAAATACAATGCACAACTAGGTACATTTTGTTTTTCCTGATTTAATCATGAGCATCTCTGAATATTACCATATAAGGGACACTGTGATAAGTCTTTGATAAATGCACATTCATCATGAACATTGTCTCGCTGCATGGGAAGCAGTTTCCATATCAATCTTAACTCATCATAAGTAGAGCTTGGCACCTCAAGAGCACAGTAAATGCAAATGTCTGTTTATATTAAAAGTACTTGCGTATGTTGTGAATCTTAAGTTTTTATATCTTATCCCCCCCCAAAAATGTAAATGTCCAAATGTCCTTATGTACTAAAACACCACACTTGAAACTTTTCCAATAGGTAGTCTAAAGGGGATAGTTCTCTGAAAAGTCTAAGCTGCTGAAGTGCCCCTGTCTATTTTATTAAAATAAAAAGTCTCTGTCAGATTTTAAATTTGCTTTTACCATTAATTGGAGGATTGGCCAGAGTTCATTACAATACAGTATGGCAAACAGCAGTGCTCAAAGGATTTGTGAGAACTGGATTAAAAAACAGCCCCGCACACAACTCTAATGTTTGTATAACATACGTGGCACTGGAACTCAGTGTCACACCAGAGCTTAATTTGCGTGTCTCGTTTCTGCTGTGTGACTTAAACTGAGGGGCATTCCCTCCCTGGGTAACTGTTCCAGCCCAGTTTTGCGTGAAGGTCAATATTCTTGAATTAAGTGTAAACCTGATTATATTTGATGTTGGCATATCAGAGCAATTTTATTAGTGTGTTTGCCTCTAAAAAAAAAAAAAAAAATTGACAGATGTCAGAGTTGAAGTTTCATTTCTGCAGCAGAACACCTAATTATTAAATCATTTGAGTCTCAAGTGTTGGAATTGCAGTGGAAAAGTTTGTGACTCTCAACTCCACCAAAAAAAAACATACCCAACTCCTTGACTCCAACTCCACACCCCTGCTTTATACAATTAAATAAAGCTCTCAAAATTCATTATCAGAGGTTCAGAAATCTAGTTCAACTGTTCACATTATTTTGTAAGCATTGGATCGCTGGCAGTTTTGGGTTAGATGCAATCAGGTTACAATCAGCGGGAGCTTTCCCGGTAGCCTGCTGCCTGGCCTGGCCTGAGATTCAGAGCAACCAGTAAAATAAACTAATGGTGAAATTATATAATGTTATTATACCGGACAACGAGCAGGCATTATTGCTCTGTTGTGGACACAAATCCTATCAGTTTAACGTTGGAGGTTTTCTTTTGTGGTTTCTGGTTGGATGGTTTCTTGTTTTTCTTCAAGTCAAGTTTTGACTTTGTGTGCGTCTCACGCTGTGACAGTTAAACAGGAGCGCTATGGTGAGAGGTGCAGGCATCTGGTGCTTTTGTGATTAAAGTTATATATGAAGATTGTTTAAAAGTTTATAATATACTTTGAATTATATTTGGATGTTTTATGGGTTTTGGTATTTGTCACTGTGAATTTATTTTGTTTTATTTTTGCTTCGGATTTTAATGAATGAATGTACTGTAATTTAATGAAGTGTAGCGTATGGTCACATTTTTAATGTTTTTATTTTTTCATTTTCCGTCAGAGTGACTGAATAGGCTATACAAAATGTTTTATTTTATTATTTTATTTTTTTATTAATGAAACACGTATGTGAGTGGAATGATTTGTGTTTTTAATTGTGCCTGTTGTTCTTCTAAAGGGGCTGCTCTTAACTGGTTCAGGACATATCTAATTGGGAGACACTTTTCATTGACTTTAAATTCCTCTTTTTCGTCTACTGCTCCTCTTAAATGTGGGGTTCCTCAGGGATCCATTTTGGGTCCTATTTTATTCTCTATATACCTTCACCCTATTGGAGCTGTTTTTAGGAAATTTAACATTTCTTTTCACTGCTATGCTGATGATACACAGGTTTATATTCCCATCTGCACAACTGTCTTTTTGAACTAAGATCCTGGATGGCTAAAAATTTTCTTGATCTGAATCAAAATAAAACGGAGGTGCTTATAGTGGGTCCATCAGCTAAAAGCCCAAATTGGTCTTGGATTTCTCAGCTCTTTCTCTGTCTTTTGCAAACCTCAAGTCCGCAATCTTGGTGTTATCTTTGACAGTAACCTCTCTTTTGAGAAACATATTAATTCTGTAGTCAAGAGTTGCTTTTTCCAGCTTCGTCTTTTTGGTAAGATCTAGCCTTTTTTATCTTCTAAGGATCTTGAGAAAGCTACTCATGCTTTTATCTTTTCTCGCCTTTGTAATATTCCAATAACTAGTTGGAATACTTTCTCAATTGTGAATTTATTATTTCAAACTTATTGGAAATGACAGGTGTTACATCAAGTTACTCCTACAACTCCTGAGCTTACTTAACAGCGCCAAACCTTTCTGCAACAAAACCACAAGGTCCCTTGCTGCCTGGTCTGCCTATTTAACTGTCTGATTAATAAACCAACACCTCCCCCCTTAAATTGATTCTAACCTCTCAATAATACTGAATTGAATAAAACAAAAATAATAATAATAAACAAGAACAATATCAATGATAACAATAATATGATTAATCATCATTTATCCACTTATGGTGCTCTATTTAGTGTACTGGCTTTGCTAACCTCTGGTAGAAATAAAATAATCCTGTTCATGTTCAAAAGTAATCTTTCAAATAAGATGGTGTTTTCCTCAGTCAAACAGGATATCTTTGGAATGGTGGAACTGTCTCTGCCCTTTCTGTGTCCTCCAACTGTGGGCCACTGGACAAATTTTCAGGTTCTGGCATAGTAAGGGGTTTAATTGCTGAGCTGTCTTCTACCTGTTCTGTTCTCTGACGATCATCTGCCAATGGAACCAAGAAGTCATCTTGTTGCACTGCCTGTAGTGCCCCGAGTTGGTCATAACTGGGACGGATGTGGTCTTGGTGTCGTTTGACCACCTGTCCATTCTCTGTCTCCACTCTCCAAGAAATAGGACCAGTCTGTTTGACCACTGCCCCACGCATCCAACGTTTCCCTGATGTCTGGAAATTATGAATATAAACAGGCTGTCCCACTGAGAATGTCCTCTCCTTTGCATGACTGTCATGGTGACTCTTCATTTTTACTTGCTTCTCTGCCACTCTTTCCCCCAGTCTCGGACTAACTAAGTCCAAATGTGTCTGTAGTTGCCACCTCATTAATAATTCACCAGGGGATATGCCTGTGGTCGTCTGTGGTGTTGTCCTATAGCGTAACAGGAACTGTGCTAGTCTAGTTTCAAGTGTCCCACTTGTTAACTTCCGCAGGCCTTCTTTAACTGTCCGGACTGCTCTTTCTGCCAGACCATTTGATGCCGGGTGATAAGGGGCTGATGTCACATGTCTAATGTCATTCATTTTAAAAAAATAGTTCATTTCAGCTCTAACAAAACTGCTTCCATGCGTGGCAAAAATGCTTCGGAACTTTTCCATAGTGGCCAACGATGTGATGGATTGCATTTGGTGGGCCTCTATCCATTTTGAATGTGCATCTACACAAATCAACAGCATCTTACCCATCACTGGTCCACAAAAATCCATATGAAGACGAGCCCATGGCTGTTCAGGCCACTCCCAAGGATGAAGTGGGGCCCCTACAGGAGAAGCCTGATTTTCTTGACAACTGATACATTCACGGACTGCAAGCTCTATTTCTTTATCCATATTTGGCCCCAAAGGTAACTGCGAGCCAGTGCTTTCATACGATTGATGCCTGGGTGTGCTTCATGTAATTCTTTTATTAATGTCTTTCTACCTTGTGGAGGTATTACAACCCGGCTCCCCCACAGTATGCAGCCATCCACCACTCTCAGCTCTGCTTTCCTGTGAATATACGGTTGCCAAGTTAGCTCAACAGGTTTATTTGGCCAGTTCCCTTTGAGTACCCACTGATAAACTACTGACAATACAGGGTCTCGTTGTGTCCAAGTCTTAATCTGGTACGCACCAACTGGAGTGCTTTCCATATGCTCCAACAGCCTGATGAGTTCCTCAGTTTCTGGGGTTTCTTCATTCTCTCCACCTTGTGGTAGGTGACTCAATGCATCAGCATTAGCATGTCGTATTCATTCTTAATACATTAAAGTATATTCATAAGAAGCTAGAGTCAATGCCCAGTGCTGAATGCGTGCTGCTGTTAACTGTGGGACCCCCTACTGTTCCCCAAACAGTCCAAAACAAGGGCTTGTGATCTGTCACAATTACAAATGATTTGCCAAAAAGGTACTGATGGAACTTATTCAGGCCAAAGATTATGGCTAATGCTTCTTTTTCAAGTTGTGAATAACCCCTCTCAGCTTTAGTCAGCGTACGGGACATATAACCAATGGGTCCTTCTGTTCCATCTTCCCACTTGTGGAAGAGGACTGCTCCCACCCCATAAGGTGGGTGGCTATGCAGGTGAGGGGACGCTGGCACACGGATGTTGTTGCCGCTCCTCCCTGTTAACAACACTTTTCGCAAAATTCACCTAAATTCTACACTTTCTTACGCTTGTTTTATTTCTTTTATTGTACGTATAGTTCGTGGATACAGCTGACTCGAATTGTATGGATTTGGCTTAATATTTACAGATTTTATGGACTCCACTTTAACTGGGAACAGCTGAGTCTGTGGATCACGGGACGAGAACCTACGAACATTTCTTTGTATCTGGCAATCTAGGACCTTGGGATGATCTGTCTCCGTGATTATATTAAATTCGCTATGCTGATCTGCTCCCGTTTCATCTTACAGTACTCTACGACTGGGAACTGATCTGATGTTCATACTAATCTGGCTTTTGGCTCCGGGGCGATCACACCTGAAATTACCAAGCGTTACTGTTTGTGGCTGTGTATTGGAACCTCCAAATCCTGCTACCTCCTCTTGCTATGCTTTCTGCTGCTTGCTATCGCCGCTCACCTATGCTACCACACCCACCCGTCCTACCGGTTCTGCTGTGCTGTGCTGCTTCTCCACTGCTATTCAGATAAGTATTGCCCAGTATCCTAAAGGACGGCGGTATTTTGCAGCACCCAAAATATATACATCGCAGGTCAGGTCGCCGCCACCACCGGGCTGCGAATGAAAAGACCACCGGCAGCATTTGCTCAGGAATACGCCGTCCTTCTCATGACCCTGGAAATAGAAGTGTCAGTTTGCCAAATTTACATTATGTGGAAATAAACCCTGATCGCGGCTCTGTGCAAAAAGAAGCCTCATTAACTAATATTGCACTGTTTAACTCGAGGTCTCTTAATGGCAAAGCATTGGTGCTGGCAGAACTCATCACTGACACCAAACTTGATATTCTGTGTTTAACGGAGACTTGGCAAAAGCCAAATGAATTTGTGTCTCTCACAGAGGTGACTCCAGTTGGTTTCATTTTCCACACAGAGACTCGCAGCTCAAGACAAGGCGGTGGGCTTGCAGTAATTGTCAGAGCAGACTTAAACATTAAACGAATCCCAATTGACTGTCCATTGTCTTTTGAGTGCCTGGCTCTTAAACTAATAATGAAATCAGGTCCTGTCTCACTCATTGTTCTTTATCATCCCCCAAAATACAATGCATCCTTCTTATCCGATCTGTTTGAACTTTTGACCCACCTAAGCTCTTACTCTCAGAGAATTATCCTTCTTGGTGATTTCAACATCCATATTGACACCCCTACATCTAAACTGAGAAATGAATTCCTATCCTTACTGGACTGTTTTGACTTGACACAACATGTTGATTTTCCCACCCACTCTGGTGGTCATATATTGGATCTGATCTGCACTTCTGGACTTCTGTTGCCAACATTTACAGCACTGATTTGGGACTCTCTGACCATAAAGCAGTATTTTTCACTGTTTCACTGCCTTTCCCTCCTCTTACCTGTAAACGACAAATTTCTTACAGAAACCTTAAAAATATCTGTCCCTCTATCCTTTCTGGATCCATTTCTGATCTTTTACTGTCTTCAGCTATTCCATCAACACTAGATTGTCTTGTTGATCACTATAACTCAGCCCTTCATTCAGCATTAGATAAAACAGCTCATTTAAAACATAAGGAGGTTTCCTTTAAACGTTCAGCTCCTTGGTATAATTAAGAATTGCGATCTATGAAAGCAGCTGGCCGATGCCTTGAGAGAATGTCACGTAAGACTGGCCTCACCGTGCACATCCAGGCTTTCTCTGACCACCAAAGAGCTTACAGAGAAGCACTAACTTCTGCCAAGAACACCCATTATGGCAGAATAATAGAAAGTGGCCATGATAACCCAAGGGTTTTGTTCTCTGTAGTTAATAAACTACTAGAACCCGCATCTGACCCAACTACCTCTTCTACTGAAGTCTGTGAGGAATTCCTCCACTTTTTCCGTAACAAAATTAATGATCTAAATAATTCAACTAACATAAATACATCATCTGTTAATATCTCTCCCTGTTTTCCCACTCCATCCAGCTCCTTCTCTAAGTTCTCACCAGTCACATCTGCATTTGTTAATAACCTGCTTTGTAAGATGAGGCCGACTACTTGTGTACTGGACCCCATCCCCACCACACTACTTAAATCCTGCCTTTATGCCATAATCCCGAATGTTACAACAATAATAAACTCATCCCTTGACACTGGCTCTGTGCCGCTCACTTTTAAAGTTGCTTCTGTAACCCCAATGTTAAAAAAGTCTGGCCTTGATGCTGACAATCTTAACAATTTCCAGCCTATTTCCCACTTACCTTTCCTGTCAAAAGTTCTTGAGCGTGTTGTAGCTTCCCAACTCACCAATTACCTAACCTCTAATAATTTGATGGAACCCTTTCAGTCTGGTTTCAGGGCGCGGCACAGCTGTGAAACTGCTCTGCTACGGGTAACCAATGATTTGCTTATGGCAGCAGACTCTGGACAAACCAGCATTTTAATTCTGTTAGACCTCAGTGCAGCATTTGACACGGTCAGACATGACATCCTACTGTCCAGAATGGTTCTATTCAATAAGGGCGCGCACAAAAAGGCGACCTTCAAAAGGGCGACCTCAATTGGGCACGGAGAATAAAAGCGCACGTAAATAAAAGCGATCTTCAAAAGGGCGATCTCAATTGAGCGCCGAATAAAGGCGCGCGTAAATAAAGGTGCGCTTCAAAAGAACGACCTCAATTGAGCGCCGAATAAATGTGCGCGCAAATAAAGGAGTGCTTCAAAAGGATGACCTTCGGAGCGATTTAAATTAATTGTCCTTGATTATGCTAATAGACCGCATCTCGAATATCTACGTGGCATTGCACATAATCTACAGCTTCAAGTGTAACTTGCTTTCACCTTTTTATACATTCAGTCATTGCCTTAATCTAATTTTCTGTAATTTTGAAAACAACGAAATATAGAGAGCTTTAGAAATAGTTTGTTAGAAGTAGTTCGTTAGAAGTTCATGCATTAATTAATTGGATGTTTTAATATTCTTGCTTTCACCTTTTTATACGTTCAATCATTGCCTTTATCTAATAAATTTTCTGTAATTTTGTTGCGTTTGCCTTTATTCGCTGCGCCCAATTGACGTCACCCTTTTGAAGCACTCCTTTATTTATGCGCGCAGTTATTCGGCGCTCAATTGAGGTCGTCCTTTTGAAGCTCGCCTTTATTTGCGCGCGCCTTTATTCGGCGCTCAATTGAGGTCGCCCTTTTGAAGATCGCTTTTATTTATGTGCGCTTTTATTCGCCGCGCCCAATTGAGGTCGCCCTTTTGAAGGTCGCCAGAATGGAGAACACGCTGGGCATCTCTGGCACTGCCCTCCAGTGGTTCAAGTCCTATCTGACTGATAGGCAAGAGTTTGTTAGTCTTGGCAATAGCAGATCCAGCTCAGCGCTGGTCACACAAGAAGTTCCTCAGGGCTCTGTCCTCGGTCCTTTGCTTTTCTGTATTTACATGCTTCCCCTTGACCATATTATCCGTAGCTATGGACTGGGTTATCATTTTTATGCAGATGATACTCAACTCTACTTCAATGTTAAAAGTGGAACTTCATCAGAGCTTTATCAGCTCACAACCAGCCTTAGTGAAATTAAACCCTGGATGGAGCAGAACTCTTTAAAATTAAATTGCAATAAAACTGAACACCTGCAAATTGGGACTAAAATGCAACTTAATAAAATGAGCTCCTTCCCAGTCTATCTTGGCGGTGATCTCATCAGACCTGCCTCTACTGTAAAAAATTTTGGTGTCATTTTTGATTACTCCCTCACTTATTCCGCCCACATAAATCACATTAAGAAACTTTCTTACTTTCACCTCTGTAACATATCCCGTGTTCGCTCCTTCCTCTCCTTCTCTAATGCTGAGAAACTTGTCCATGCTTTTATCACATCCCGCATCGATTATTGTAATTCCCTACTGGCAGGTGCCCCTTCTAATCTTATATCACAGCTCCAGCTTATTCAAAACTCAACTGCAAGAGTCCTTACTCGAACCAGCAGCAGCGAGCACATCACACCCATCCTGCTCCGTCTTCACTGGCTCCCTGTGTCTTACAGAATCGAATATAAAATCCTACCAATAACATACAAAGCCTTAAATAACCTCGCGCCAAACTACATCAGTGACCTTCTCCATCACTATGTGCCTGCCCGCCCACTAAGGTCCTCTGATTCTGGCAATCTTGTTGTACCCCACACTAATCTACACTCCATGGGTGACAGGGCCTTTAGCTGTATAGCGCTCAGACTCTGGAATGACCTACCGAAATTAATCAGGTCAGCTGACATGAATTCTTTTAAAAAACAACACAAAACTCATCTGTTCAGGAAGGCTTTTAGCTCTACTTGACTTTATTACCCTTCTCTCAGTTTACTTCTCTGTCAAGATGCTCATGTAACCTGTGTGTGTATGTGCTAGACCATCAATTATGTTGTCTGTTTTTTTTTCCAGAATTCACTGTCTTAATCTCCATCCATCCATCCATTTTCCAACCCGCTGAATCCGAACACAGGGTCACGGGGGTCTGCTGGAGCCAATCCCAGCCAACACAGGGCACAAGGCAGGAACCAATCACAGGCAGGGTGCCAACCCACCGCAGGACACACACAAACACACCCACACACCAAGCACACACTAGGGCCAATTTAATCTTCTTTATTTATTTATCTGGTTTGTACAATGCTATATACTGTATACACTGCCGTTCTTTATTATATTCTGTAAGTGCCTTGAGCATGGGAAAGGCGTTATATAAATAAAATGTATTATTATAAGGTGAAGCGTCACAAGACAGGTACAGTTCCCTCCCCTCCTCAAAATGAACTAATAACTGGTCAGACTGTAATGCTTCTTTGGCTTTCTGAAATGCCCTCTCTTCCATAGCTGTCCAACACTATTGAGTTTCCTTGCGCAACAGTCAATGTAAGGGTTCCAAGGTGGTAGCCATATTTGGTAGAAATCTATGATAATAATTAAGTAACCCCAAAAATGCGTTAAGTTGTGTCTGATTACTAGGTTGTGATGCTTCCTTGATGGCTGCTAATTTATCTGGTATGGGGTGTATGCCGTAGCGATCAACTTCATATCCCAGGTAAACCACTTCAGGTGCCATGAAAAAACATTTGTCTTTACGTACTCTTAGTCCTGCTGAAGCTAACTTTGCCAGTATTTCATCAAGGTGTTTAAGATGACATTTATTGTCCTTTCCCGTAATCAAAATATCATCAATTTGTACTACCACCTGAGGGATTCCTTGTAGAATATTTTCTATATTACGCTGAAATATCCCAGGACTGGATGACACTCCATATGGGAGTCGCGTATACTGAAAAAGTCCTTTGTGTGTATTAATTGTTGTGAACTTGCGGGAACCTGGTTCTAACACTAATTGTTGAAAGGCCTGGGAGAGGTCTAATTTCGTAAACTTCTGACCACCTCCTAACTCTGCCAATAAGTCCTCTGTTTTGGGAATTGGATAATTATCCAGTCTGAAAACTTGGTTCACAGTGAGCTTGTAATCTCCACAGATGCGAATTGTTCTATCAGCCTTTACTACAGGTACTATCGGCACAGCTCACTCTGAAAAACATACAGGTTCTATAATACCTTCACTCTGAAGTCTTTGTAATTCTTTTTCCACTTTGTCTTTCAAACTGTACGGCAATGGACAGGCTTTGAAGAATCTAGGCTGAACCTCCCCATCCACATAAATCTTTGCCTCTGTCCCCACCAGTGTTCCTAGTCCCTCCTTGAATACAATTCTGTGTCTTTCCAACACTGACTCCAAAGTCTCAGGGGCAGTATATACTCTGCAAATTTCACCCCAGTTGAGCTTGATCTCTCTTAACCAGTCTCGGCCCATGAGATTTGCCCCATTACCTCTCACAATCAACAGAGGCAATTCCTTCTGCTGTTCTTTGAATTTAACTTGAGCCCATAGTCTGCCTAACACAGGAACCAAATCTCCAGTATATGTCCGTAATGACACATCAGCTTCTTGCAGTTCGACAGCTCCCAGCTGTCTACCCGCCTCTTCACTCAGTATGGTGACCGATGCACCTGTGTCAATTTCCATTTCAATGTTTTGCCCATGTATTTCTAGTGTGACTTTATATGGTGAAACTTTGTTGCTTGTTATTTGGTACAGTGTGAATGCCTTTTCATCCTCACTTCTCTTCTTTTCATCTTCCAGGAAATTAGCTGTATTATCCTTTCTGGTCAACTTATTTTCTAGTTTGTCATCGTGTTGCACTCTGATTAAACATTTCCTCGCTAAGTGCCCCCTCTTGTGACACCAATTGCATACTGCATTTATGAAACCGCACTAAACACTATTGTGCTTGCCCCCGCAACGAAAACAGGAAACACTATCCTTCTCCTTGGTCTGAGAGGCATGTAGTTTATGCACTTTAACGTCTCCAGTACTTACAATCTGCAGTTGCTGTTGTAACACCACAACATCTTTGTCCGCCGCTTCCATAGCCAGTGCAATTTCCATGGCCTTTTTCAACGGAAGTTCCATTTCTGCTAGTAACCGACGTTGCATTCGATCATCGTTTATGCCACATACCAGTCTGTCTCGTATCATGTCCTCCAGATTGCCACCAAATTCACAAAATTCAGATGCCCTTCGCAGTTTGGCTACAAAATCCGAAACCGACTGGTCTGCGTTCCTCGTTTTGGAATGAAATTTGTATCTTCGAACAATCACGCTGGGTTTGGGGGCAAAATGATCCGTAAGTAAAGTGACAATTTGAGTAAAAGTGAGCTCGGACAGTTTGGAGGGCTGACATAAGTCTCTTAAAAGTCCGTACACTTTACCGCCACATGCACTGAGAAATATTGCTCTCCTTTTGCTGTCGGCGATGTCATTGGCCTCAAAGTAATATTCCAGTCGTTCTGTATATTGTTGCCAGACATCCGTCTCTGGGTCAAACTCAGAAATTTTCCCATATGTCGCCATTACCTGCTGTAATACTATCTCCTAAGATTCAACCACCTACTAAACATTTGAAACCAAGTTACTTGGATTACACAATTTCTTCTGTTGTGCATCATACACAGTACTTGAACTTTTGCCTTCTCTTTAGCTGTATGACTGAGAAAATATAAAAAGAAACACATCTTCACTGGTCCTCTTTGGTTAAACATGCTGTGGTAGGGTTGTACAGTATTCTAAAAAGCACCAAGCAATATTGCCTTTCACCATTTTCTTTTTAAGCAAAGGAGAACGTAGGCAATTGCAAGTTTTTGCATTAGAGTTTCACAAGGTTTTGCACACTGTTTTAAAACTTTTTTTCACACATTTATTTTGTGCCTTATTATTTCTGTGTAGAGGTATTTATTGTAGGCAGGACCTCCTGCTGACTGGGCAGAGTCATGAGTGTGCAGTATAATAAACAGTGCCTTTGTAATCAATTCCTTGAATCAGGTTAGCACTAGATCCTGCCTGGGCTTTTTAGCACTAGCACTTTTTTGCTGATCTGATTTTCAGGGACTCAGCAACAGATTTTGTGCAAAATAATATGTTGTTTTTTTTTTACCGGATTACTTCTTGTCACTCTGCCACTGCCAACTGAGCAGTCCACCTCACACTGAGAGGCAGCTGTTCTGAAAAGCCAGTAGTTGCTGTTTTGTTCCAAAGAAGCTGTCAGCATCCTCAAATTTAGTTTTAAAGGAATGTCACTCAAAATCAAGAATAGCCTTAATATGGATAAAAATGGAAAATGATTATTTTTATATATTTAATAGATTTGCCCAGATATTTTGTGACAGCAGATAACAGTTATAAAGATTCCATTAATGTACTGTTCTTACAAATCGATTCCACTGTCTTACAACATTTGTAGTTGTACTAGAGAATACAGGAGCATAATCAAATTACCATTAATATTTGATGACAGCATATAAAAAATAAATTTATAGAAAAATGTAGTGTACACAGGAACTGAGCAAATCATTTATTACTACAGACATTAGGCCCACTGAAGGGTGCCAGATGCTGAAACAGTAAAATGTCTGAATAGCAGTACCTGCCATCTTCTCATATTTTGGAAATTAATTAGTGTCTTTTAGTCAGATGACCTTTTTGAGTTATTTTTAAAGAAGTGATATATGCTTTGGCTCCTAGGTATATTTTTGTTCAAATACATAAAATGATACCTGATGTTGAACAGCTTATGTTTTACTTTTTTGCATTCTGATAAGCCATACAGTAAATTAATGCATTGACATTGTTACCAAATAGTTTGGTGGCACTAGACGTGCTAATTCGCTTGTGTTATAATGAAGGATAACTGCAGTTCAAGAAGGACTTTCTTCACCTAGGATCAACACTCTTTTAAGCCCTGACTTAAGCTTACATGGAGCTTATAATTTAACAGACCTTGATATTAAGACAAAGTCCTAATGAACAAAAATACACACATACAGTGCTGTATAAAAAAAGAAATCAACAACTGCACATGTAAAACATTTTCAGATGTGCCAAAAAAAAAAAAGCAATAATTCAAGCAAAAAAGATGTTAATAGCATGAAAAATGAAACTCTTAATGATGGACTCAAGCTTTCCAAAATAAACTAGGACAGCAAACAATCTTGTCATCGTTCCAAACCTTTTTTTATAAGGATGGAAAATAGTTTTCATCTCTCCCTGACCGTTTTATTGGGTAGGGTCCCAGGATGATCCTGTTCTCATTGTCAGACTTTTTACTACATAGACCTAAACAATGTGACCCGATTCCCAATCACAGCCCTTGTACATTTACTCTTACCAGATGGGGTGACTGTTACAGTAGCTTATTTCTTCACCATTTTGTTTACATTTATAACCCAAAGCAACTAGATAGAGGACTAGAATAGGCAGGCCCAAAATAGAAGCAGAGTACAATGAGTATAATAACATAATATCAATTAGACCTGGTTGAGTGAGTAGCAGTTTGTTTTGTGTCCAATATGCTTAGACTACTAGGTGGCTCTTTGTCTTAGCAGTATCTGATCCAGTGTGGTCTCTTGATGAGGCATGGCCTCTGGATAACTATACTGACAGACACGCTGCGCCACCTCTGTATGAATGGAATAGCAGAGACATGGAGCTTCTCTATTAGCAGGTTGACTCCCCTCTGTGTTTAGGTCATATGACCTTTGACCAGTCCATTCCTGTTAATGCATGACTCAGCGTTTCACTCTATCTAGAGGCTAGATAAGATTGTACAACTTGCCTTGCTTTTCATTTACCATCTGCATGCAGAATTCCCAGTCTGTCCCCAACCAGCACAAATCTGCTTGCCTTTCATCTTCCGCAACAGTCATTTTATCTGTCTGATCTGGTGAAACTTAGTTATGGCCCAAACAAAAACTGTCTTTTCCACCTTTCTTACTTATTCTTTATAAAATAAAAGCAAAAAATGTGACTCAAACTACAAATAATTATCAGAGTATGCTAGATATTACAAATTTTAACTCTCCAGTACACATATCATAAATGACAATGCAACCTTGTTGTCATTTGAGGTCCAGACATCAAAGGAATCATAACAAAAGGAATATTAAAGAAATCAGTGAAAAAATGACACAAAAAATGAGCTGAGAAAACAGCAAGTGGTAAACAAATTAATATTTAATTTGGATTTTGATACCCTACCAGTTAAAGGCCATAAGTTCAATTATCACCTCTGGCTCACTGTTTAACCCTACACAAGTAGCAAAAATTTCCAGGTTGCTAACTACAAAAATATGGAAACAGCCATTTTATTATTATACTTTATTTGGTGGATAGATCAGGGTACATTGCAATTGCTCACAAATACTGCATTTCTTTTAAAGTTTCAGCACAATCTGGTTATTTGACTGTCAAAATTACAGTAAATCAGAAGCAGTTATTGATTTGTTATATTTTTGGAGTTAGCAACTAAACTTACACTACCAAACATGTATACTTTGTAATGTAAATGTAAAAATCTTTATTCAGCATTCTTCCTGTTTGGAACCACTTCCATGTTCTCTCTGTGTTACTGTTTTTGGAACTCAAGTACTTAATTAGTTGCTAATGCCAGAAAAACTTCCAATTTTTTTTTTTTTGTAATTATTGTTACATTATCAAGTCAAAATAAAGCATGTTGTAACTATTATGGTATATAAGTAATAAATGCATAATAATAAAATCCCAGACCCAAAAAGGTGCCCTATCCACCATCCTCTTACTACACAATGAGCATCCAAAACTAGCAAAAGATAAATCATTAATACCCTATTCACCCCAAGAGTCCTGTGTGAAATACATCATAGAGTATCACAGGCCAACATCAGGGGAGCAAACAAACAAACCAACAGATAGAAAAATAAGTGAAGAAAATGGCCTTGGAGCAGAGAAAGGACATAAATAAAGTATAGGAAACAAAGAAAAGATCAGATTTCTCATTAATCCATCTCACAAGGAGTATGTTGTGGTTGCATCCTACAGCTCTGGCATTACTTGCAGATTTATTCCAAATGGTGATTGTTAATTCACACTAATCTCCACTGGCATATTGTCTTCAAGGGATTAGATGCAACATATGAACCAACTGAATTGTGAAAAAATCTGTCTGTACTGACAAGAGGAATGCAAAGGTAGAAAAATAGTAATCTTCACAGAGAACACAAAACATTCAAAGTCCTAGTTCTCCAAAAGTGTTTCCTAATGCCTTAATATCTTGAAGAGTCAATGAAAAGTTAAAACTGTACTGATGAAATGTGGGATTGCTAGTACAGTTTAATAATGGGGTCCCATCTGTTTTTCCTCAAGCCAACAGATGTCAATCACAAATTACAGGATTGGGCTGAACATGTATTTGGCTGACTGAATTCTGAAGTTAGCAAAAGAAATTTCTTTTAATTTACAGGGAGCAGGAATGCGTTTCTTAGAGGAAACCAGGAAAGAGACAATGAAGGGCTAAGCCGGCTTCTAGTAAGACAAGAAATGAATGCCTAATGATAAAGCTGAATATCATAAAAAGGAAAATGTGTCTGTGATGCAGTTAGTAAGTGGTCCATGGGAACATGCAAGATTTTACATAAAATTGTGTTGTTCAGGCTCTATATGTGTGGCCGCTGCTATGAAGAGCTGGTTGCTTGATTAGTTCATCTGTTCCACACCATAACTCAATGGATAGTAATTAGGACATTGCACGTATAGGAGTATAAAGGAGCCTGGGGAGATACAGACATAAAAATTGAGAGAGATATAAAGATCAGAAGATAAAAGAAAAGAAAGTTAGGATCAAGGCATCCACTCGAACACTTTTTATTGAGGATTATTTACTGAAAGGATGCACTGCACTTTGTTTTGCACATTAGAATTTTTGGATTGAAATATAAGTCACTGCTCACTTTGCAACATGCCCAGTCCATCATCTGTTTACACCTATTCATGTCCCGGGTTCAAGGAGGCCGGCTTGCCAGGCTGGGGGAACCTGGGCATCACAATGTCATATTTGAATAACAACTTTATGATTTATCTTGAAGGGAGAATGGTAACCATCACAATGATAAAATTAAACTGAGGGACAATTGCAAAGCAACACTGAAAGGACTCAGTTAACTATATGCATGAATAGAGTGATATTTAATTTTATAACAAACATTTTCCAACTCCTAGTGCTTGAAATACTTAGAAATAGAAATGATAAGAAGAAATTCTTTTGAGTGATGTTTAAAAGGAAGATGGAAAGATTTGTTGAAGTTGATTTTTTAATTCTATGTAATATAACCAACCAAAGTAGAATGAACAGAAGTAGCAACAGTGTACCTGCATATGTAAGGTGTGAGGGTTTATCAGAATAACTGCTGAAGGGGTTAAAAATAAGACTTTATCCATATTAATAAATCATGACCAAATCCAATATGGTCAAGTACTTTCCAGAGGTAGATCTAGTAACTCAGCCACTAAAGGCAAGAGCACAGCAGGACTGGAGAAGGCAGGCAGCGATGGCACTGTGAGGATTCAATTCTCTTCACAACAGTTTAGTTTTACACCAGCTTTGTGTAGGACAAGATAGGTTCAATCTGTGGTGTCCGGCTGAAAATAATTATCTGTGCCCTTTGAGGATATGCAAAACATTGAATAAGACATCTAGTATTCCTTTCCAAAAGTAAAAACAAGTGCATTATTATTTCTAGAGGGTTATAATTTTCCAATGGATAACATCTTCTTTTTGTTGCTTGGTTAAACAGTCTTTCACCATATCTTGTACTTGTATCAATGCATTCAATTATCTTTTATAAAGTATTCTCTAGCTGCCACTCTCCCTTACATGTCCGCAGATTGTATACAGGATTTTTTGTTCAGAAGAGACTGTGCTTCTGACCCATATGAAACAACTGCTATATACTGAACAGCTGCAAATTTATTTAGAATGCTCTGTTACCATACTGTTTCCAATCTCTACTTTTATTCAGATTGAACAATACCAGTAAGGAAAAGTAACAGCCTGTGATTTAAGATCACAGGGCTGCAGTCTAACAGTCATATTTCCATCAGTGAGGTGACCACAGCAATGCTCATCACTGTCAAGTGTTAGGGCACTCTTAAAAATGAAAATGTACCTTATCAGTCATAATTGTCTTCCTTGTTTATTTAATTTTGTGTGTATTTAACAGTAGTTTGGAACTATTATAAAATCTACAATAGACAGTTTCCTTATCAATTGTACAATTAAAATGCTGTATGACATTATTAGAAAAGAACTTTCACCATCTGAGAAGATTCAAAATGTCTTTTGCATCTAAAGGGCAATGGTCACAATGCTCAGGTGTGTGTGTGTGTTTTTTTTTATCTCTCTATTCTCTTCTGGTAAGATGAGCAGGAGAATTACGGTGGGAAAAGGATCTCTTACTCAAGATTTCAAAAAAGGAGTGGAAGGCAGCTATGTACAGAATTCACTCTAGCTCCATATGTGCAAAGCCCATAAAATTCATTTATCAAACATATCTGTCTCGTTTAAAATTGTCCAAAATGCTTCCATGGCAAGATCCAACCTGCGAATGTTATAATCGAGCTCCAGCTTCACTAGGCCATATGTTTCGGATGTGCAATAAATTAACATCATTCTGGACGAAAATCTTTAAAAGCCTATCAGACAGACTTGGTGTAGCAATCACTCCTAATCTATTAATAGCTGTGTTTGGTGTTCTCCCAGATGGGCTTAAAGTGGAGAAGGACAAATAAACTGTAATTGCCTTTACTTCACTATTAGTATGTTGACTTGTCTTGCTCAACTGGAAGAATCCTAGCTCACCTCTTTTAAGTCAATGGGCAACTGATGTTATATACTATTTGAAATTGGAAAAAATCAAATTCTCACTTAGTGGATCTGTTGAAAACTTTTTTAAACCTGGCAGGATCTAATCAATAACATTTTAGAATTTTCAAGTTTGACTTGTTTGTATGGAATGTTACTTGCTTTTAATACATTGAATTAAAAAAAAAGTGGAGCAGAAGTATTAAAGGTCTCATATACAAGTTAAACAATAAGAACTCTGAAGAATAGCTGATAATACTAATCCCTGTTCTATAAATGACGATTACATTATTGATTTACAAAAATGATAGGACAATGCTCGATTTGCATTTTTCAGCTTTCATTGAATTAAAGAAAAAGTGGAGCAGAAGTATTAAAGGTCTCATATACAAGTTAAACAATAAGAACTCTGAAGAATAGCTGATAATACTAATCCCTGTTCTATAAATGACGATTACATTATTGATTTACAAAAATGATAGGACAATGCTCGATTTGCATTTTTCAGCATCCATATTGAAGCAGTTCTGAAACAAGTAACATACTGAATAGAACGCATACAGTAGAAAATTGCAATATACACTATTTGAGCTTACATCAGTTAGCCTTGCCACTTATAAAACCATGAACTCTTTAATTTTCAGGGTCAAAACTTTCTGGTCTCCCATTGAGTGTAGGTGTGTACAGTATATGTGTATACATGTTCATGCCTACAATATATACTATAATACAGTATATAGGTTTGTCTTAACATATGGGCACATTAGGCACTGGCCACTGCCTCCCTGGGCCCACAATGTTTCTGATGCCTATGTATGTTTCTGATCTGCTATAAAACAGGGGCCCCAGTGCACTACTTTGCCACAGGGGCTATGATGCTGTTACGATGGCCCTGACAGTATACAAAGTATATTTATATTTTGCTATTGAATGTATCCTTGCTTAAAACAGCAGTCAGTTTGACACAAGGTAATTGCTGTATATAATACAGTGTGGACAAACATTTGCCAAAAATATTATTTACTTAAGTTTGCATATCTCACAATAACAACCTAGTAAATAAAGGAAAGTTACAAAAAACTGTATTTATCATTCATGTCACGGTCAAAATGGGGCTTTATACTGACTTTTAGTTTTATTTCACAGAAATTATATAATAATTCAAATTGGTCACATTGTGATTTAGATTACAGAATTATAAATTAGCTTTCTCTTTGGGAATTTGCGGCAACCCCTAGAAATTTAAGAAAATGTAGAGATGAAGAGGCTGATGTGGAGCTATTCCAAGCTGACAGACAGTTTTGTCTCACATGAATATGAATTACCAAAAGAGCTATTAAAAATTCATTATTACACTAACAACATACTGTTTTTTTTTCTCCTTTTGAAGACATTTAAGTGAAAAGACGTTCTATAACTGTTGAAGATACTTTTCAATGTAGTTATGGCACATTCTCTGAATAAATAAAGCATGTTGATCTTTTGACATCACTAAAACCAATACAATTAACATAGATTTATATAATGCATCAAACTTTAGTGGGTCTAAAATAGAAATCCTGCAATAAAACGTAACAAATGCATAAATTTTGTTGCACTTTTTTTTTGAGCTGCTGGATCTGAAAGTCTCACTGAACAAAAAAAGAGTACAATTTTTTTGTCACGGCAATAAGCCTTAATATCATCAATCTAAAAATATACTATAAGTTAAAAATAAACAGTACTATTTTAATTCAGAATCATTGCTTTTGTTCGTGAAGTTGACTTTTTCCACAATGGAGACACTGTCAGGCACATCATTTCCAAAAAGAACTATTTTGTATGAGTAATAAACAAAATACATGAAATTCTGAAACCCACCTCATATTTTTTGTACAAAAATAAATATAGCAGGTAATTCAAGAACAGGCTTTTACTCTTATAAATCAAGATTTATTTTTATATATAAAAGGTGTTACTTTTATCAACTACAGAATTTTCATTTTTGCTTTAAAATCTATATTTCTGTTACACAGCAGTTTGTAATTTAAAACTCTTCATACTGTTCAAAAAGTAGGGGTCATATAATTACAAAATGACATACAGAATAGTGTATGGGACAGTGTGTGCAAAGTAAAAAAATGTATACTGTTGTTAATTTATGGAATTTTGATTTTAAAAAATACTCTTAGCATGGCACTGTCATCTGCAAACATTTTTTGGACAATGGGAATGTCATATTAATTACTCATGACTGCAGCACAGAATTAGTGTTGAAAGACACCAAATACCAGCCTTTATAATACTCTAGACATAAATTTGAACATTAGCATAACATCAGCCTGATATACAGCAGGCCTCTGTAGCTCACAGTTCTTTTTATAATGATGAAATGAACAGATCATTAAATTAACTTGCTGTCAGCAAATGAAGTGTAGTATTCAGTCTCAAAATTAATTACAAAAGAACAAAATTATGCACTATCACACACAATGAACCTCCGATATCTAGTATGCATGATAATTAAACTTTTTTAGTCTTTTTATTAAACTCTGATTCAAAGCAGAGCTCTCAGTTTAAAAAATACTATATAGAAATATAGTCCAATTTTATTTATCTCTCCAGTGCAGGCTGAAGCTAGACATTTTAGTCAAAGTCTTATCTACATTAGGGAAAGCAGCAAAACATACATTTATTTAATAAACTCATACAGTGGTGCAGTGGGTAGTGTTGTCACCACATGGATCTGGCATCAAGGAAACCCTGCAATTAGTTATAGTCTGTGTGAAACTGGCACATTAGCCCCATGCCTCTACCATTTTTTCTCCCTCAACTCCAAAGACATGCTGGTCAGGTTATTTGACACTTCCCAGATTGGCCCTGTCTGATTATGGATGGGTAAATGAATGGGCTGGCATCATGTTCTGGGCCGACTCTCATCATGCAACCATTTCTGTCAGGAAAGGCTGTAGTCACCCATGGCTCTTGACTTGGATTACGTGGATTTGAGAATATTATGTTTTGTTATAGGCTTAAAAATCAAAACAAAGATTTGTCATAACTTTAGCTTTTTCTAGATTCTCACAATTATAATAAATTCATCCAAGTATTCTGAACAAACTAACAAATAGACATGCAACTAACATGTCAAAGATGAATGTAATTGTGTTCAGTTGTTAATTGGCATCTTAATGTTGAGAATTGGAATTTGAAAACTAATTTGGCATTACTAATTTTACAGTATATGTGTAAGGAACCTTTACTAGAGAAAGTGACATTACTTCACGTTGGCATTTTAATTCATTTTGTAATATTTTTTGGTATGTTCCCCTACTTTTTCTGAGCAGCATTTTTTTCCTCTCTGCATATATATATTATATATATATATATATATGCATTACATCATAAAAATATTGGTATAATCACTCATTAATTAAACAATAATAATAAGCAACAACGTGATTTGCCTACCATTAACACCAAGTTCATTTCCAAAACTCACTTCTAATAGTCATTTACTGCATCAATTTGAAACTAAGCATTGTTAGAATGTTCACTTTTGCCCAGTGTGCATTTAAAATAAACATTAGAAACATTTAAACTAACTGTAATATGCCTAAACTATTTCAACATATTCATTAGATGTAGTGTTTGTAAAGGATTGCTTTCACAGTGAAGTATTTTTGAATTAATAATGTAAACATAAGTATCTGTAGTCCTTTTTATTTTATTTTAATAAATATTTTTTATCACCAGAGACACAATGTTTTAATATCTAGCGGAAATGTACTGTGCAATGTCACCACTATATGGGTTTTGAAATTAAGAATAGTTTAAACAACCTCATGAATTCAGTCAGTTCATGAAGATTCTTTATTTCAACTTTCAAATAGAATATGTTTGTATTCCAAAAACAATTTAATTTAATCTGGGACTACTATTTGCACTATCCATCCATCCATTTTCCAGCCCGCTAGATTCTAATTACAGGGTCACGGGGTTCTGCTGGAGCCAATCCCAGCCAGCACAGGGCGCACGGCAGGAAACAAACCCTGAGCAGGGCGCCAGCCCACCGCAGTATTTGCACTATTATGAACAATATTAAATAAACTCACTTATATATTTTAGACATTAACAGTTACATGTGGCAGGAATGTGACATGTTCTAAATGAGATCACAGAATTATTTCCAAAGGCTGAATGATTATTTGGGGATAGGGTGCACTGTATTATTTCAAAACTATAATTAACTACAATTCATACTTGTTAACGACTAACAACTCGTACTTTATTTCATAGAAAATGTTAATTAATCTCAGTTAAGAACTTCTGAATACAACCTCAGTTTTGGGTTTTATGGTACTGGCTTCTCTATATTGTGGTGTCCATCACTTGCTCACAATCATGGGTTATTGTGGTACAGGGTGTATGCCAATGTCCAGGCTAAAATGCTCTCCACGGCCCAGTCATTCTCGCCCCTAGTCATTCCCTTTCTCTAACTGGCTATCTCTCTCATCCCTTAACCACTGCAGGGCTGTCTTCACAGAATCATCGACCCCCTGGCAAAGTAGTGTGCTATGGCCCCTGTTTTGATAGAAAACAGAAACATACATAGGCATCAAAAACATTGTGGGCCCCTATGCTACTAGGGCCCTCGGCCAGTGCCCATTGCACCCATAAGTTAAGATGTGTGTTGAATGTACTGCCACAAAATGGCTGCCATCACATCTCTCAATGTAGATGCTACACATTAGCGGTGGCTATAGTAGTTCCACGCTCTCTATGTAAATCACTTTGAGTAGTGAGAAATGTTTTATGTACAGTAAATGTAAAGAATTATTATTTTAGGAACACATTGTCAGAATGCCAGCTGATGAAAGAAACTTGTTAACATGGTGGACTCTTCTGTTTTCACTGCATAATATAGACAGCTATCACTACATATAGGTATGGCGAAAGCAGTCAAAAATAAAAGAACCACAGTACACTGTGGAACAGGCAATGTGCATATTGATTACTTGAAGTAACGCTTGTATTCTATCTGTTTGTTGAAAATGTGATATTAGCATGTAGTACCATAGCATACGAAAGTGAACAGGCTAAGTAAGAAATATCTTGACGAGAAAGTTGTCAAGTCAGATATGGTGCTTATCTGTACCTTCCGTCTAAGAGCTGGTAATAAGAGAGAGGTGAGTAAGATGCCCCAGCCTTTATTGTAGCTTGCTATTATCAGCATCTTATGATGTAAATGCATGGTTTTATGTCTAAGGCACATTTTAAAGTGTTGTTTCATTTACATATGGCCTTTTGAATGGCTCAAACCCACCATTACTGAGTGCTCATGTTAATGTTACCGTTTTCTTTAAAAAAAAAAAATTGGTTTCATAATTAAGGTAATCACATGAATCACATGAAAGTGTAGTGTCTTCTGCTAAATAAATGAACGTATATTTAAGGATTTCGAATCTGACATTTGCAAACTCTGTTGTATTTAAAGACTCAGATTAAGTCTCCTATGGGACACTTGAGTGTAACATGTCCTGAAAACAACAAACAGATTCCAATTTAATATTAAACTGATCATAAACACCATGGAGCCACATTTCTGAAAATTATGTAAAATGAAAAAAGATGTATTTTTGTGAACTTGGACATGTGACTCTTAAAAAAGCCATAAACTGATCATTTGTATAAAGAGCAGAGCAATCTACTTTTTGCATTTTATCAGCATGTGTAAATAAAAGGCAACATTTATACTATTCAAAAAGAACACTAAAAATGAAAAATGAATATGTTGTTTTTTATATCTACAGTATATTCAATATTAATTTAAATAACAAACGTTAATTTACAAATAGTGAGAAATCACTATAAAAGCAATCCTTTAAACATATTAGCAAAGATAACATAAAGATTAAATGCAGAACACAGTTTATGTACTGTAATTACATTCATTCATGATTAAAACCAATGAAAACCATTTTTAATAACTTTAATCAACGTTTAACACTTCTATGAAGCATTGGCGTAAAAATGAAATGTCACTAAAACATTAAAATAAACATATGTAAGTTGACAGAAAAGAAAGTAAACACCAAACATAAAAACACAGAAAACTAAATTAATCAGATTCATAAAACCCTTGTCTTTTTCTTTAAAAGCAAATAAGCAAAAAAAAAATCTAATAAAAACACAATATTGTTTTCCTCATAGAAACCTAATAATCAACACAGTGATAATGCTTTTAGGGTCTAAGCTGCTATTTTAAATGTTTATAAGCCAAACAAATGAAAGCAACTGTTAGAACAAATTACCAAAAATCACTGAGGAAAATAGTGCAAAATCTATTGTGTAGCTCAAGAGAGGACAGTAAATATTTTCAAGAGTAAAAACAAGTCTTGCAAAGTCTGGCACTTGAGAAAACAGAAACAGTAATCAACAAATTAAATTTTCTGACAAAGCAACATCAAACACACCTTGTAGTTACTAACACAGGAATACATACATTTTATTTCAGTTTGATTTAAAACTTTGGTGATTTGTATCTCAGAACCAAACTGAACCTTCTGAGATAGCTATTTGACAGCACTGTAGTGAAATTTAAAATTCAAAGACCATGTTCACCATTATAACCTTCCCAGCTCTGGGTAGTAACTTAATAAGGATGTTCTAAGAGTTTAAAAACACCTTCTAAGGCAAATCTATATTCAAATCTTTAACTGTAAACTTAATCATTGAGTGGTATTTAAATAAGTTTGTGTCGTGCAACTAAATTTTACAAATAAATTCAATAATTTTGTATTTTTTCTTCTACTTATGAAAAACATTTTACTATTTAGTAATTCATGTCTTTTGTCAAGCTTCGCATTGTTAGAATTGCAAAATCTTCAGAAATAAATTATACAAAACCCTTAAAAAGAAATCCCGCTACTTACATTAACTGTAAACTTGCATATCTAAAATCAAAAATGCTAGGTGGAAAATTTTAACAGCAAAAAAAAAAAGCAATCTTTCCTTGACTTGCCAAACAAATCTATTTAATTAAGCTTTCTTATGCCAAGAAGTTTTCTAATTTAACTCTGTGTTATGTTTACATGAACACTGAAATATTTTGTTGGATATTCAGTCAAAATCAACTTTTAGAACAACTGAATGGTTGTATTTTGTCTTGCTGAGGAAAATTTGATAATGCTGTCATAGTTTCATAGAATATGCCGTTCATATAGTTAATGTTTTTTTCTTCCTCAGCATTCTGCACCATTGCTTTTTTAGTCCCTTAGAAAATGTTGGAAAGATTTTGTGTGCTCAGCTTGACACATTTCTCTGATGTAAATTGTTTTTGAGTAAGGAGTATGAACTCACAAATCTCTGTTCTAAATATTGTCTTAAAAACTAAAATCAGGTTCCACTATTAAGTCATATTTAACTAGTTGCATTTAACTAGTTTTATGGGGCAAAGCTTTGCCGAGAAAGTGTGTTTCATTATATTGTGAGTAGGGCAATTGCTGCCTGAAATTTAAGACAAAATACATTTATACAATTACAGGTACTAAGTGACTAATGCCCGGCATACACTGTGTGAGTTTTAGGAATTGTGGGCAAGCAACTACTCACACTGCATGATAGAGTCCAGAGCTGGCAGTTGTATATATACGAATACTGTACAAATACGTTCAATCTATTTGACATGCCACAATGTGGGTGTGCAGACTGTATGAATATATGGTCATGACATACAGTTTTACCTATTCAAAAAAAATCATGATGGCCACAGGTTTCTCAAAATGTCAACAAAGAAAATAGCTGCATTCCTGACTCGTGCTCTTCTGTGCTCTGACTGTACAAAAAAAAAAAAAAAAGAAGAATGCAGAAATGCACATGCGGATGGTTAACAAATACTGATCTACAAAAATTGATTTACAGAGAGAATTAGATTTACAGAGATGTAATATACCATTGTGTGTGTTTGGGATCTTCCAATAAAGGTTTTCTAAGATGTTTTTGTCAATGGCCATTTATTTGTATGAGTGTTGCAACATGATATTAAGGTTTTTGAAATCAAACATGTGAAAATGAGCATGACAACAACAATACTCAATGTATAATATAATGCAATTGATGCACAATGAAATTTGATGGTGACATCAGAAAATCATTTTTTAAGACTGCTCACACTACAACAGACCAGACTGAAATTTCTGACATGACTGAAATCCCTCTGATTGTACAATAGCCCACTTTTAAGATGCAATCGAGCATCATAACCTCTCTTATACTACACGTAAAATGATGGTCAATGAAGCTAAAAATCCACACAGTGTATACCTGGCATAACTATTCCTAATTGACCCCTTTATCTTTCTGTACATTTATTTTTTATATTTGGGGATTATATAAACACAAGCAATTTGCCTTTTGTCAAGTTTAGTTTTAAATATTTATGCACTGTGCATTGTAAGTTAGTTTACAGCATTCATAAAATTTCAGAAATACAGATAATGAAACAATTTGCACTGAGCAGCATTTAATTTTACTATTGAAGGGAGTCAGAAGTAATTACTACTGGATTAAATGGGTTCAGTTAATGATTGGACAGTTAAAGTATACTTTAATAAATACCTCTTTTGGCAATAGTATGCATTTATATGGAAAAAAGTTTAAGTTGATAACTACAGTATGCACAACTGAATGGAGGCATTTTGTCTGGATGAATACTTTACAGAAAATGACATGGCCGTCAAATGATTTCGTAGAATATAGTGTTCATATAGTTACGTTTTTTTCTTGTTCAGAATTCTGCCGCACTGCTTTTAAAAATGTTGGAAAGGTTTTCTGTGTGCAGCTTGTGCAACATTTCTCTGATGTAAATTTTTGTGAAAGAAGTATGAACAAACAATTACCCTATTATTATTTAAAAATATTTGCTTGTCCCTACAGATATCAATACATTCCTGCTCACAATGTGAACATTTGCAAACCAATCTGCTAAGTTAAGCTATTTGTGCAATGTATTATTTTAATAGTGGGCAGTACAGTGGTGCAGTGGTAGCGCTGCTGCCTTGCAGTTAGGAGACCTGGGTTTGCTTCCCGGGTCCTCCCTGCGTGGAGTTTGCATGTTCTCCCTGTGTCTGCGTGGGTTTCCTCTGGGTGCTCCGGTTTCCTCCCACAGTCCAAAGACATGCAGGTTAGGTGCATTGGTGATTCTAAATTGTCCCTAGTGTGTGCTTGGTGTGTGGGTGTTTGACCTGCGGTGGGCTGGCGCCCTGCCCAGGGTTTGTTTCCTGCCTTGCGCCCTGTGTTGGCTGGGATTGGCTCCAGCAGACCCTTGTGACCCTGTAGTTAGGATATAGCGGGTTGTATAATGGATGGATGGATGGATTATTTTAATATGTGGAATATACTGAAAATTTAAATATTCAGAAAAATATGCTCTATGTTCAGAGTTTAGGATGCGGTCATTCAATATTCCTGTTATTTCTGATTTTCATTTCAGCAGAGTTTTTAATCAGAGAAGAGGTGAAAACTTTATCTGAATATCCACCTTAATAAAAGAATAACAGTCTGTGTGTCTTTCCAATTGCTCTGTCTCTGTCATTCCAAAAGATGGCGCATCACAAACAATTGCATTTTATTACTTCATGCATTACAACATACATTCCAATAGATGGTGTACTGCAGACGTTAATGCTGAGGTGTCTGCCTTGATTGGTTAGATTTCAACATGTCTTAGACAGGTAGCAGAGCTAGTTTACCATAAGTGAACAGTTCATTTGTTAATTAATCCAGTATCTGCATAAAAGTAAAGGTAACAGTGTAGGGTTTATTGTTTTCTCTTGTGGTGAGAAGTTAAGCAAAATGACACCTTTTATTGGATAACTAAATAGATTACAATATGCAAGCTTTCGAGGCAACTCAGGCCCCTTCTTCAGGCAAGATGTAATCTCTTAAAAGTTTGTTTGTGCTTTGTGATCCGAATAACATTTAGAAAAATGTTAACAATGAAAAACAGAATTATGTACTTTGCTAGATTTGTGGCCTTTAAAAGTAAAGAATAAAATTTGGCCAGCTGAATGGCTTTTTTACTAATTTCTGCATTAGCTTTACCTTTATTTGTCATTAATAGTACTACGTGTCTCAACCATCTGCAGGAGAAGCAAAACTGTGAACTAATTGAATAAGTGGATTGAAATAGAATTTTAGAAGGACGCATGGTTTGAGGAATGGGGACAACCATCTCTAAAGATAAGCCATCTACTAAAAAACAAATGCAATATGATATGTCAAATGGCATACACTATATTTTATGGCTTGCTGCTGACAACTGACTGTGTTAACAAGAAACATGTATGGACACCAATACAATGTCTAATACTGTTTGCATTTTCCCCTTTTAGACATGTGTGGCATCAGTTTTATAAATGATAACCGGTTTGTTTTATGAAAACTTTTTGCAGGTCCATATTATTATGCTTGCACTTACCATTTCAAATCCTTTCTTTAGTTGATTCCTAGCTTACACTTTTACACTTCAAAATGATAGCATTGTATTGTGAATTCTTGATTTCAGTAGAAAGTGACAATGTGTAAATCAAAAAGAAACACGCATAAGTCTGTTTTCATCACCTAAAGATTAAACAGGGTCAATTTCTAAATTTGATAACAGCACATAGTACCTATAAATATATGGATTTTATTCTGTTTATTTTATTTTATTATATTCTTGAGGGGAATTTGGTTTTGAAATCTATAGTGCATTTAAGAAAACAATGCATTACTATTTAAAAATGAAATGTATAAATATATGTATATAGAGGTATATGAAGATAATAACTATAGATAGATATTTAATAATCTCATATTAGTATTTGTGTTTATGTTACATGTCAGTTTGTAATTTTGCACAGTAAATAAGTGTATAGCATGAAGGGCTTTTATATGGAGGTGTTCTTTATAAGAGTAAATTGATATACTTTTATCCTGTTTTTTTGTTTTGTTCATAGAGGGTCTATATATGATCTCCGCCAATAGGCAAAAGGAAAGCAACTAAATGCAATACTGATTTATATCTAACAAATAAATTAGCTAAGAAACCCTTCAGAAAGAAAAAATCGCTCAATAATGGAAAAGCATAAACTAGAGGTTAGTCTTGAACGTGAAAAGGCACAGTGTTTGCTTCTTTTAATGGCTAAACATTTAATTAAAAGCTAAGAATCTAAGAAGTCTTTTAAACAAGAAAAAGTCAGAGAGTGGAGATAATGTGTAAGATTTGCAAGCAAACAAAAAGCATGACTAAAAATTAAAATTGTAAAAGGTGCATTTATTTAGAAAGCAATCACCCCAAGTCTATAACATGGTATTTTTCAAGACCAAGTTTTATATGTTGGAAAAAAATTAACAATATTATTAGTATATCAAATTTATTGGGGTAGCATGATGTTAGAGTGCTTTAGTATGCTGCCTTATGAACTCAGCATTTGAGTTTTAAATCCAGAGCATGACTGATATTTTTGTGTGTTTTTATTGTGCTGTACATTTTCTTTAATTGAGTACTTTGTTTTTCTTCCCACATCTTTAAAGACATGTGTTTTAAGTTAACTAACCTTAATGGACGTGTGTGAGACGCCCTTGTACTTGATGCAGTCCTTCTCTTGTGATCCTAAAAAGTTTTAGGCTATGTTATAACCAGTGCATATAGGAATGAGGAGAATGATGTGTAAAGAGATATTAGTTTGAAAATTAACTTTTCCAAAAAATAAAAACAAAATTAATTGCATGATTAGATTTCTTGGAAATTCTGTGAACGTCATAGACTTGATAGTGAAAACAAGACAGTCAAGACAACAACAATAGACTGGTCCAATCATATCAGTATTTATGTAAACTAATTCTAACAATCGTAGAAAATTAATCTAATGTGTTCATTTTTGCTAATGTAAGAAGCATGGGTAATCCCATTAACACTGTTTTATGTTTTCCACTTTTTTTTCATGTAAGCATAACACTTTTTTTTTCTGTACTTCAGACTGCATTCTTGTACACCGTAATTATAGGGATTACTAAAGAACGGATTGCTTTTTACCATGCATTTTGAATTTAAATGCACTATAATAGTGCATGCATGCAGGTGTGACATACTAAACCTAATATAAACAAAATCTAAAAAAGAATAAACCCCAATAAAGCAAAAAAGATAACATAAATTACTGTTTAATGTGTAATCAACCTGTCAAAAACTGCATTTATTACCTATTAATGATATGCGCACTACGGCACAAGATGATAGTTTCTCCTCCCAAAGAAGGCACTGAATGTTTTTCATTGTCACTCAAACAACTTCTTTGTACATCTGATACCTGAAAAGGAAAACATTTCTCTTCCTCAGCCCCAGCATATTAATGATAACATTAACAGAGTTGTTCAATAACATCTGCTGCAACTCATACAGTGGAAAAGGACCCACTTTTCTCTATCCTTGTGGTATTTAAATGGAAGAATTTCTAAACAGAATACATGAATGTATAGTTGGTTTTCTGGTTACCTGAATTGTAAAAGGCAGAAATTTCTTGAAGAAACCTTCATTGCAAATCAATGAGTGTTTACAGCAGCATCTTGTCACCAATAACCTTGACCAGATACGGGGTACATAATCCCTGTTATTTTAGGGTCAAATTCAATCGCAATTATTTAGAGGAGAGAGAAAAAGAAACTTTTATGCCACATATAGTAATGAACGTAAATATATTTTTTTATCTATAGGCATGTAGCACTGTTATATCACCTTGAAGGAGTTTCCCTTTTTTCATTTTTTTATATTCAGTGTTTGCAGTTTTAGTAAGATAAAACGTATACAAAAGATAGTCTTTTTACAGATGATAGTTAAAGATAGAGGTAGCCGACCCAGTAGACAAGATTGAACAATAGAAATGAAGTTGGAAAGAAGACACGTGAGTAAGAGTCTAATTCTAGAAGGTCTATGTGAATTCTTCCTTTCCGCCATGAACCAGATTTACATTCTTCGTAACAGCAGAAGAAAACTCTGACAGTCTTTACCATCTAGGCATTCATATACACAGTTTTCTTCAAATTCCTGCCAGTACATGGAATTGTTTAATGCAATGATGGTAGGCGGTGGTCCCACATCAAGCACGGAGTAGTTCTGAAAGAATCATACAATACAGCCATCAAGATTGATATTCTATAACATGGAAATAAATCTCTCCAAACCAAACCTAATTTTTAAAAGTATTGTCAAAGTCTCTGCGTCAAAGGAAAAAACTAAAGCTGTAGACACAATAGACCAAATTTACTATTCAACACAAACACTTTCTTAGCCACTCTGCGGCAGATTATATAAAGAAAGTGTGTGTGTTACATTTTTTAATCAGTTACATTAGACAATGTATGGCTATTTAAGCTCAAACTTGGAAAGACTATGGGGGCATAAAACAGCAAACAGCACAATGTCTTCTTTCAGCAGACAGCAATATACAAATACTTTAAATCTTGCAATAACTGTAGAAGGAATGTATTGTCTCTTTATATAAGCGTATTTTCATAACAATATTTAATATGAGTCAAATAAGATCTTAAAATAATATTGCTAATGGATATACTTTTTATTATTTAGAGACCTAAATCAATAAAGAAGCTATATAAAAATGTAGCAGCTACCCTTGTTAAAATTTGACAAAAACTTTGTCTTCAAATTAAATCCAGTAAAACTTTGGATTGCGAGTAACTTAGTCTGCAAGTGTTTTACAATTTTTTATAAATTTTAAACTTGATAAACGAGCGAGGTATTGCAATACAAGTAGTACGTATACGCTTTGTCTATCGAGCGTCATGTGATCACAACTGCGCCGATACGGGTTCTCTCTCCATAGGATTGTGGGTAATCATCTCCCATGCTCGGTCTCAGTCTGCGTGCCTCACTCATATAGTCAACATTCATACAAGTGTATTTTTATTTTTTTATTTTATTATACTTTACTAATCCCAAAGGAAATTACTTGGTTTTTTCGCATACCCCTTGGGGTCAGAGCGCAGGGTCAGCCATTGTACAGCGCCCCTGGAGCAATTGAAGGTTAAGGGCCTTGTGCAAGGGCCCAGCAGAATAGCCTCTCTTTTTGGCAGTGACGGGGATTCGATCCTTAGCATTGTGACCACATGTGTGTGCTGTAACGTGTGAGTCCCTGTCATGCACCTCAAAACACGAAGCAACAGCACGGTTATTTATTGTAGCAGGATCTGCCACTCTCCTATACACAGACACAGCAGGGTCATGACCAGGGTAATGGGGAAATTCACTTTGATATACGAGTCCTTTAGTTTACAAGCACGGTTCCGGAATGAATTATGCTCGCAAACCAAGGCACCACTGTATATTGGAAATACATACACATATTAAATGAGAATTGTTTTGAAAATGTACCCAAGTACTTTGTGAACAGTATCATTTTGATAATGTGAATTTTTTTGCAGAGTTTTATTGAGTTCAACATATACAAGAAGGGGAACAATTACAACTATTTCTTATACAAAAGGTAAAAATCAACATCTCCCTCCCATACCAGGAAAAGTGAAAAAAAAGACAAATAAGGTAGCAAATGGTCCATCCTCAAGGGAATGCAGCAGAACACATCCAGACCACTGTCTGCCATGAAGAAGCCAATCTGCAAGGATTAAGGTTGAAAAAACCTGGCTGCAAGAATTTGAAGGTTCACACATCACTAATCCTTGCTCTTCCAGTCCTCAATCAACAGAATAGGAGAAATATACTCATTGATATTGGTGATGAATGACCTGTTGATCCATAACACTGAGAATCTGAGGACTCCAAATTTTAGAAAAGAGAGACTCAGGGGGCGTCCCGACAGAGACCAGTGTCAGCCTGGCCACAGTGATGTGTAGAAGATGATAGCAGTACAACATGTAGTTAACCTTATCTAAACATAAAAGAAAAGATAGGAGGGGGGTAGAGAACCTGTGCTGTATGTAGCCTTTGGTCCACACTGAATCTTGAGCAATCAAAAATGTCTCGCAAAGTTTGTTAATACTCTGGCAGGCCCAAGATTTGAATGAACTGCATTAATAACATAAATGGGATATGAATGACATTGGGGCGGCACGGGTGGCGCAGTTAGGTTTGCATGTTCTCCCCGTGTCTGCGTGGGTTTCCTCCAGGCACTCCGGTTTCCTCCCCACAGTCCAAAGACATGCAGGTCAGGTGCATTGGTGATTCTAAATTGTCCCTAGTGTGTGCTTGGTGTGTGTGTGTGTGTGTGTGTGCCCTGCGGTGGACTGGTGCCCTGCCCATGGTTTGTTTCCTGCCTTGCTCCCTGTGTTGGCTGGGATTGGCTCCAGCAGAACCCATGACCCTGTAGTTAGGAATATAGCGGGTTGGATACTGGATGGATGGATGGAATGAAATTGGTCAGGTAATGTGAATTAATTTGAAGACACATTTTCCAACAGGTTGGCAGCAGAGTCAATTGAAAAATTGTTCTGGAATTTAAACATTCAGATGGCTTTTTGACCAGTTTTAGCAAGAATATTACCATTCCCAGTGGTTGAAGCATGCACCATACTGAAAGTTTTATATTTTGCTGCTTGGGGAACTGAGAGTATTGCCAAGCATTCTGGTACTGTTGGAAATAGTAGGACTCCGTCCTTCAGATGAGACATAAAACTGAGGTCCTGACTCTCTGTGGTCATCCTTCGTAAAGAGTAGGATGTATCCCAATGGCAAATTGCCCAATTTGGTCTAGTCATTCTGGCCCGCTAATCATCCCCCTTCTGTAATTCTCTCTCTTTCTCTCTCTCTTTCTCTCTCTCACCACTTCACCACCTAACAGCTAAAATGTGGTGAGAATACTGGCACAAAAATGGCAGCTGTCAGATCATTGACGTGGATGGTACACATTAATGATTGTTGAAGTACCTCCCCACTCACTGAAGTGCTTTGAGTAGTGAGAAATGTCCTATATAAATGTAAATATTATTATTATTTTTAGGAGTTCTCACAACCTCTTGGTACTATTACTCTTTTAACAGTCCCCTGGTCACCTGGTAATTTTAATGTGGAGGAAACCCAATCTGCCCCTTTAAGCAGAAGAAGCCGAAGCAGCTTCCAAATGCAAGAATAGATACACTTAATATGTTTTTAAAACAGTGTTCAATTTTAAAGTTTGATTTTTTTTCCATTCATGATGAAAACATTTTTTTTTTTTAAGTTTTCTGGAGTACAGACTCAAAAGAATGGAATATATATTGTTATGTAAGGCATTTCAGAAGAGCAGGATGAAAAAATGTAAAGGTACACACGTATATTGTCAAAAAAGTGGAGAAGCAGAAGCAAAAAAATTATGAACAGTCATTACTTTGTATACAGTAAAAAATATTGTATATTTACTTTTTTCTCAGTAATTTCAATTACATCAGAATTTAACTTACTCCAATGTAAACTTTATGTATAAAGAAATCATCATACAGTTTAAGCTTTCAGCCTCATAATCTCTTTGGAGATAAGTATAAAATATTGTATAAAGAAAACAATCAAAACTGTAAACTCCCAAATACTATAGAAATATGCATTTTCAGTTGCATAAAGTTGAAAATTAAAGTAAGTAGTACTCGTAAATATGAATATCAAAGTGATGTATTAATCGAAAACCTCTTAATCATCGTATATATATATATATATATATATATATATATAGATATATATATATATATATATATATAATATATATATATATATATATATTATATATATATATATAGTTGGTTAAGAACATCTTTAATTAGTATAATGATATATAAAATAGTTAATTTTAACCTAAAAAAAATTTAAAAAATAGTATTACAAAATTTTAAAACTGCTAGAAGGAAAATTCAATATATTAAGCAACAGCTACTCAATACATTTTTCTAAAGCAGTTTGTTTTGATACATTAAGGTGTACTGAAAAATACATTTCATTACTTATCTCAGGGGTTGCTGAGCTACTGAAGCTATTGAAGTAAAACATATGTTTGTTTTTTTTGTATAATTTTTAGCAAGAGAAGAAAAATATTTTACAATTTTAAAGCTTGAGTTGATTTTTAGCACCAGAGGACTACTAATGCTATCAAGACACAATGTTGCCCTGTCTTGATCACTTAAATGGAACAGGAGAGACTGAAAAACTAAAAGATGAGTTGCTAGGTCTCTTTAAACTGCATGCAGTGCTTCTGAATTTCCGCATCTTCAGCTTTTAACATTTCTTGCTAGAGGTAATTGGCCATGAAAGACACCAAGGATTTACTCTGTTCCTCTAAGATGTCTTTGTCAAAGTCTCTGGATACAGAGTAACTTATTCCTGTTTATTTTTGCCAGACCAGTCCATTTAAATTAGACTTCTTTCATAAAGGCCTTCAGTAGCTAGATCAATAGCCTATATTACATTATATAGGGCACTTTATAATTTCTGACTGTATAAATGTAGTGAAAACTCAAGCAAAATGACACCTTTTATTGGCTAACTAAAAAGATTACAATATGCAAGCTTTCGAGGGAACTCAGGCCCCTTCTTCAGGCAAGATGTAATACAGAAACTGGAGTTCCCCTGTGTTTATATACACCTAGGACAAGAAACAACCTTGGTAAATCTTTAAATGAGAAATCTTAAATGTAAAAAATTAATAGACTCCTTCAGACTAGGGTTCATTTAACAAGAAACAAGAACAATGTATGGTCAAGATCTTTGGATAAGATAACTGTCCAGCAAAGTCTTTAGAAGTTTCAAATGAGTTTTTCTAAACAATGTGGATCTGTAGTCAGGTTGTCTGTGTCAGTCTGAGAGATGCAAACAATCCTCATACCTGGCCATAAAACTCTTGTCTCTATTCAAACCATGTTGTAATGTATTAAATTTTAGCACAAGTTTAACTTCCCATTCTTTTCTCTCTTGCTGTGTTCTGAAGTTGCCCATAAGCACTGTGACTTTAAAGTCCCTCTCACATGGCTGTTGATGTGGGCCACTACAGGAACATCTGTGTTGCCACGTTTAATGTGGAACCTGTGTAAATTCATTCTCTGGTGGAGTGTTTGTCCAGTTTCTTCCACACAGAGTGCAGTGTCAGGACATTTCATGCAGAGAATTAGGTAGACCACATTAGATGATCTGCAGGAAAATGATCCCTTTATGTGATGTTCTAGTCGGCAGTGTGGTATAACTATACGGTCTGTATTATAAATGTGGTAAATTTATAAATTTGTGCTGATGAGCACAAGAGATTGAAACTGATACTTCAAAAAGATTTAAATGCCCATAACAACATGTGTGGCAAACCTGCAAATGTTACAATCAATCCACAGCTGCTTTCCTCCAAGCGAATTTCAGATTAAACGAAAATATTAGCCTACATCTATCATTCCTTATTTTGTTTCTAAAAATGAAGAAGAGCTTTTCTTTCCTTCAATAACAGCATCTGTCCTGCCTTTTGCCAACAAAACAGGAGCCTACACGCTATCCACTCCCTGGCAAATTTAAAATGTATTGAATTAACCTTCAAACACTATGATCGCATCGCTGAATACAAGATTACTTTAAATGACCACTCTTAGTAATTTTTATGATGTGTGACAGCCATTGTCAATTTCATTAAGGATAAGGCAGTGATATTTGTTTTTCAAAACATTTCCATATGGCAAGATTCACATTTTTTGATATAGCAGTACATTTACTTTAAGCTATTAGCTATGTCTTTAGTTTCCATTTTGTCTGCACCCTCCAGGACTCCCAAAGGTTATAAGCCACTTGTGTAATATGATGTGCCTTCTAAATTAATGTTTCTGAAACATTTTGTTACAAGTATGATTTAGACCTGCCAGGTTTTTATATCAGGATGAATGGCCTGGTCATTCCTTCGAATTTTTGATGTGTGCAACAATTTTCATGTTGCAATTTTAGTTAATTGTTTTATCAGAATTCTGATCTCAGTCAGGACAAACACAGAATACTCATACTGTTTACCTAATATATATAACTTATATATATAATATGTTAATAGTTTAGCTTAATAGGATAGTGGTAACCCTGCACCATATATATATAATATATATATAATATATATATATATATATATATATATATATGCACACACACACACACACACACATATAAAGTATATATTGTGTATAAATACAGCAAACAGCAATCTTATTTTACTCATGTGTGATGGAAGGACCGGGGGAGAGGGCATATTCAGGGCAATACCTCCCCCGGAGCACGAGAGGGCAACCCCCTTGGCTCACAGCTGGGCCATGGGTTTGGAGTTTAGAAGCTCAACCATGTTGGGGCCTGTGGCCCCTGCCAGGCAGCGCTTGGACAGTTTCTGAGCCCAGGGTTGCTGAGCCAGAAGTGCTGCTGGAAGAAGATCTGGGTGTACCTGGAGCACTTGTGAGTGCCCTATAAAAGGGGCTGCCTCACTTCATTAGAGGAGCCCAGAGTCAGGAGGAGGTTGACAAAGTATTACTGGGAGAGGAGTGGAGGTGGCAGAGAAAGAGAGAAGGAAGAAGGGACTGAGCATTTTGGTGCTTTGTGTACTGTGCTCTGTAGTGGGGAGTGAAGAAAAAGTGCTGCCCCCCTTGAAATAAATGTGTGTGCTGGACAGAACTTGTATTTTGGGTATGTCTGTTTCGGGGACGGTGGCTGGTATGACCCCTGGTGGTCCACAATATATATATATATATATATATATATACTGTGTATATGTATATATAAATATATATACTATATATATATATATATATATATATATAATATAGATTTATATATACAGTGTATATATATATATATATATATATATATATATATATATATATATATATACTGTATATATATTATATATATTATATATAAAACTATTTCAACCATTCTATGATCTGCTTCTCACAACTGAGGGCACGTGGCGGATGTTAGCAGACTTGCTGGCCAACCACAAGCATTACCTAGTAGGTAACCAGCCATACAATCAGATTGTGACACAGACTACGAATGCCGTGATTGTAATTACCCCGATCTACATGCTGTCAAATAAACGAACCACAGGCCGTGGTGCAACGTTAGGGGCTTTCCCTCTGGCGCTGACATCCGAGGTTCGATTCCCGAGAGGGAGTGCAGTAGAGTGTGTACGCCTGATGAGCCCAGAATTAGGGCGAAACATGTGTCGCGTACTCTTTGCATTATTTGACAGTAAACTATTTCAACCATTCTATGATCTGCTTCTCACAACTGAGGGCACCGTGGCGGATGTTAGCAGACTTGCTGGCCAACCGCAAGCGTTACCTGGTAGGTAACCACCCATACAATCAGATTGTGATACAGACTACGAATGCCGTGAATGTAATTACCCCGATCTACATGCTGTCAAATAAACGAACCACACGCCGTGGCGCAACCTTAGGGGCTTTGCCTCTGGCGCTGACGTCCCGAGGTTCGATTCCCAAGAGGGAGTGCAGTAGAGTGTGTACGCCTGATGAGCCCAGAATTAGGGCAAAACACGTGTCGCGTACTCTTTGCCATTATTTGACAGTAAAACTATTTCAACCATATATATATATATATATATTGGCGGCACGGTGGCGCAGTGGGTAGCACTGCTGCCTCGCAGTTGGGAGATCTGGGGACCTGGGTTCGATTCCCGGGTCCTCCCTGCGTGGAGTTTGCATGTTCTCCCCGTGGTCTGCGTGGGTTTCCTCCGGGCGCTTCCGGTTTCCTCCCACATTCCAAAGACATGCAGGTTAGGTGGATTGGCGATTCTAAATTGGCCCTAGTGTGTGCTTGGTGTGTGGGTGTGTTTGTGTGTGTCCTGCGGTGGGTTGGCACCCTGCCCAGGATTGTTTCCTGCCTTGTGCCCTGTGTTGGCTGGGATTGGCTCCAGCAGACCCCCGTGACCCTGTGTTCGGATTCAGCGGGCTGGATAATGGATGGATGTATCTATACTAATTAATAAAAGGCAAAGCCCTCACTGACTGACTGACTCACTCATCACTAATTGTCCAACTTCCCGTGTAGGTGGAAGGCTAAAATTTGGCAGGCTGATTCCTTACAGCTTACTTACAAAAGTTAGGCAGGTTTCATTTCGAAATTCAACGCGTAATGGTCATAACTGGAACCTCATTTTTGACAATATACTGTAATGGACGGCAGCTTGATGGCCGTGGGAGGCGGAGTTGAGTGTCACGTCATCACGCCTCCCACGTAATCACGTGAAAAGACTGTGAACTGAGTAAGGAGAAATGAAGGAAGAGCCGCAAACAGCGAAGAACAAAAAATTAATTAAACAATTGAGAAGGGAGCGAGTGAAGCATACAAGCATCTTCATAAGGGAAACAAAGCACGGTGTAAAACGTAAGTTTAAATTAAGTTTATTGAAACGCTCCCGTTGCGGATTGCAATAACATATTCGCGAGATAAAAGAACTCAGTACGGAGAAATTAAGGAAGAGCCGCAAACAGCGAAGAACAAAAAATTCATTAAACAATTGAGAAGGGAGCGAAACAATAAGAAGCCAGCGAGTGAAGCATACAAGCATGTTCATAAGGGAAACAAAGCACGGTGTAAAACGTAAATTTAAATTAAGTTTATAGAAACGCTCCCGCTACAGATTGCAATAACATATTCGCGAGATAAAAGTTTAATGAGAAGACACGAGGTATAAACGAACCACACGCCATAGCGCAACGTTAGGGGCAACAGTTTCAACCATTCTATGATCTGCTTCTCGCAACTGAAAGACGGCACATGGCGGATGTTAGCCGACTTGCTGACCGCAACGTTAGGGGCTTCAACTCTGGCGCTGACGATAGAGATTCGATTCCCGAGAGGGGATGAAGTGAGTGTGTATGCCTGATGAGCCCAGAATTAGGGAGAAACACGTGTCGCATACTCTTTGCATTATTGAAAGTAAACTATTAAAACCATTCTATGATCAGCTTCTGGGAACAGAAAGAGGGCACGTGACGGATGTAAGGCGACTTCCTGACC